>NW_009941339.1:31935-56611 GCF_000696875.1 Nestor notabilis | reverse complement strand
TCTTTCCCTTTCAGAAAACTATCTCTTCTGGTCTTGTGATATTTAAGCAGAACAACAAATTCAAATACTTTTTGTCTTGATAAATGTTTTTAAACATTGAGAAGGAGCTATAGACTTATTCTAGTTTCCTGGGTATAATGGTTTCATGCTACACAGATTCTGAATCTTCTTAAGGAATGCAGGAACAGATCTATGAAGCTACAAATAAATGAAAACTGTAATTAAAAAAAAAGTCAACAAATTAATATAGATACTAAAATAATGGGGATTATTTGCAGATAATATCAGAATTTAATATGTGAAGGATCCTGGTTTTAATAAGGTTAAGAAATGGAAAGATCTTAAAAATATGGATTTGTAGTTAAACACTGTTAGATGATTGATCAACTGATATTTTGTCGTTCTCTAAGAGAATACTGGAGCTTTCACAGCTCATAGTGCATAAATCTGAAAGGCTGCAAGAGTCTAATATTTCTTTAAGAATGCAAGCTATGAATAATAAAGGACACATTCAACCTCCTATTTTGATTCATTTCTGAAATGTAATATATTTTATTAAATTCCATAATACATATTGCTGTTGGAGTGAGTTACTTTTTAATTTTATTATTTTTTTAACAGGCTAGGAGTATTAGTCACTATCGTAAAAATGAAATGTGTAACTTCTAACTAAGGGAGCTTAGAATGTTTATATAGCTAGCAACACACGTTTGCACGGAAAAAGTTGCTGAAAGCTGACCCCATACTGGGAGAATTGCTGATCTCCAAACAGAATCCTAAACAACTTAAAATAAACATTTTACTGGATGCATTTTTAAGGTCATCTCACACGTTCTGAGGCAGTATTTCATTCCACACCGGCAATGTGAATGGGCTTGTGCCTCCAAAATGTTGTTTGTTTGGGGTTTTTTTTGCCAAGGAATCTTCTCATCCCTATGCCATGCCACATTTACTCCATTTAATATTTTCTCAAATGGAACATGTAAACTCCAGCCTTGCTTTTTAGGTTTATTTGATGATTTTTTAATTGTTTGTTCAACAAAGACATCTTGTCAGCAGTCATTTACTTGGTTTTAGTACAGTGTCAAAAGGATTCCCTCATTTAGAATTTCTTACTATAATCAAGTTATAACTATAGCGTTATAATATACACTTAAGTGAGTTATATGTATACAGACACACACTTTCAAAAGTAGTCAATTACACCTTGTATCTCTTTTGTCTCATAATGACCAGTATGATCTGCAGCCTCACAAGATCATTAGAAAATATGCCCGTCTGAAATATTCCACAGTAAAAACGAGCAACAGCCAACTTGGCAATATCTCTCCGCTCCAGTCACTTGGGTGCAGACAAATAAATAGAGCAAGATGAGGGCCAGATTTGATACAGGTAGGTGCCCCTCAAGCTGGAACCAAACTCCAGTGAAATATTTCCTACATAAAGAAGAGAAACTCCAAGTATCAGCAAGCCAGCGGCAGTGAGAAACCTCTAGCTTAGAAACAAAACAAAGCACTGTTTGTTGACTTCAATAATATGATTATCCCAAAGTCATGCTGATGTGCAAGTCATCATTATGTCTTCGGGAAAAATGTGCTTCAGTTCATCCACAAGGATGATGTGATTATCGTAAAAGTCTCTTCTAGCCTCACAATACTAAGTGGAATCCTGGCTTTGATTGAAATTGGTGACAGAACTACTGAGTCCAACACAGCTGTGGCTTCTTCATCTGAATGTATTGTCTTTATATACATTACATATTCTAAAACCAGTAATAATTCCTTATGTTTCAAAGATGGGATGGCTCAATTTATCATCTTTAAATATTTGAACAGTTTCAGATGAAGGGTACTTTGTACATGTGAAATACTATTCTTAATGCTTAAGTGCACATCTTAAAAACTTGTCTCGATTCATTTTCTATTTACCTAAACGAATGTGATGATAAGGTTTCCTTACAGCTGTAGTGAGCCTTCACTTATCACATCTTCCCACAGAATTCTCCTGCAGAAACTGTCTGTTCATGGCTTGGACAGGTGTACTCTTGGCTGGGTAGAAAATTTGCTGTACAGCCAGTCAGTGGCTGGCCACAAGTGGTGTTCCCCAGGGCCCAGTATTGGACCTGTTCTGTTTAATATCTTTACCAATGATTTGGATGAGGAGATTGAATGCACCCTCAGGAATTCTGTAGGTGACACCAAGCTGGGTTGGATTGTTGATCTGCTGGAGGGTAGGAAGACTCTGCTGAAGCATCTGGAGAGGCTGGATTGATGGTCCGAGGCCAGTTGTATGAAGTCTGACAAGGGTAACTGCTGGGTCCTGCACTTGGGTCACAACAACCCCATGCAGTGCTACAGGCTTGGGCTGAAAAACTGCCTGGCAGAAAAGGACCTGAGAGTACTGACTGAGGGCCACTGAACATAAGCCAGCTTGTGCCTAGGTGGCCAAGAAGGTCAGCAGCATCCTGGGCTGTATCAGCAATAGTGTAGCCAGCAGGGCCAGGGCAGTGATTGTTCCTCTGTACTTTGCACTGGTGAGGCTGCACTTTGAACACTGTGCTCAGTTTTGGGCCCCTCACTGTAAGAAAGACGTTTAGGTGCTGGAATGTGTCTAAAGAAGGGCAATGGAGCTGGTGAAGGGCCTAGGGAACAAGTCTTATGAGAAGCAGCTGAGGGAAATGGGGTGGTTTAGCCTGAGAAAAGATGGCTCAGGGGGGACCTTATCACTCTCTACAACTACCTGAAAGAAGCTTGTAGCAAGGTGGGTCTCTTCTCCCAAGTAACAAGCAATAGGATGAGTAGAAATGAACTCAAGATGCACCAGGGGAGGTTTAGATTGGATATTAGGAAAAATTTCTTTACCATAAGTGTTGTCAAGCATTCGAACAGGCTGCCCAGGGAAGTGTTTGAGTCACCAACCCCAGAGGTATTTAAAAGATGTATAGATGTGGCACTTAAAAACATGGTTTAGTGGTGGACTTGGCAGTGCTAGGTTAACAGCTGGACTTGATGATCTTGAAGGTCTTTTTCAGCCTCAAAGATTCTATGATTGCCCTTGCTCTCTGTATCCACTTGTTTTCTTATTCTTGTAAGCTGTGTCTTTTTTTGAAGAAACTGTGTTCTGTGGTGTGTTGGGAATTGTCTTATGAATGTATGAACCCAGGTGAAACCTCTGGATATTACTCTACTATTAATATAATTAACAAAACTATGGTTTAACAAATGTTTATTTAGTCCCATACTAACAACATTAATACTCTTGTTACATCTTTGACACAACATTTCTATGAAACAAGATAGAAAATACTTTTAGCTCTACAGCATAGAGAAATTGAGTCAGAGAAATAAAAAGATGTGGTTGGTGAGGGGGTAAGACTTGGTGATAGATCTGCATTCTCAAATCCTGTTCCTGCTTCCAGGTTTATGCTGATTTCCCTGAGCAGGCTGCAGAAGGAGCTGTACCAGTAGGGTTCTCCTTCCACATGCAAAGCACTCAGTAGATAATAATACTCTACTGGCTTGATGGTCTGCATCTGGATATTAAGCTAATTAAATTTGCCTGTCCAGCATTCAGGTTACAGCAGGTCTGGAGTTTGCTCTATGGCTTATCACCTCACTCATTAGCACATTAAGACTGTCTTTAGATTTCTCACACTTTAATTGTATTCAAAGAGAGCTGTTTATATGAAGCCCCAATATGGATTTGTTTTCCAGTGATTCTCCTTTGTTGCATATTAACATTTAATTAGCAAAAAGATCCTATTACCTCAGCACTGAAGGTGAGAATAGCTAAGGGACCTGCAAAATATAAAATTAGATGCACAGTCAACCTTTAATCTGGTCATAATATTGTTACCTAAATAAATATTATAGCTCTTATGATAAGCTATGATTTGATTGTTTTTGAAATGTTTATACCCAGAATGTCTGGCACAACTTGTTTTTGTGAGCATGCTAAAGTCAGAATGTCTGAACTAAAGAGACAGCTACTCCTAACAAGCTTTATTTGGGGTTTTCTTCAGTTCAAAAGTGGTTGGTCTGTAATGTCCTTCCTTCAGAATGGGAACTGAGCTGGAATCCAAGTTGAACTTAAACCAAGAAAAACAATTCTCTAAGCATACTTTAGTCACCCGTAAATGTTCTCATGGCTCTGGGGACCATCTTTCAGCAGAATCTGTTTTTGAAGGAATAGCAGGCTTTTCCCCTATGGTACTGGAAATTGTGGGTGCATAACTGAAAGGCACATGCAATACAGAAATATACAGGAAAATATATTCTTTTGTTCAGCTTTTGGTTTGGAGTTAGAGGTGTGAAGCCAAAGATCAGATGGAAGTTTTCACAATGGGATACATAGGGAATGGCAAATGAAAGGGCTCCTGGTATGCCTGTCCTTCTGTGGTTTCAAGGAGAGCTTTGCTATTTATTACAACTATTACCACAACAGTTAAAAAGGCTTTTGGTAACATGCCCTCTGCAAAATGTCTCGACTATGTTTTCCACTTAGTTTTTGTTGCTAAGTTCTGTTTCTATACGACATCTTTGTGTTTTGTTTTGTGTTATGATGTCTCAGCAGCAATACTTCATCACAGACAGTTATTTTGATACTCATATTTATATCGCAATAGGCATTTCACACAACCCTCTATTTTAAATTTGGGCCTGCTGATAAAAATCATGATTCGAGAACACATAGGAAGGTTGCTGGGATATTACGTGATGAGACAAATGCCTGAAATTTTCTGACAGCATATAGAATGTTTGATCCAGCTTAGAAAAGAGTAAAAATTGAGATATTAACTAAAATTGTTATTCTGCTTGTCCATACAGCTTCCAGTTTAGAAACTATTTATGTTATTCTCATTTGAACTTGGAAGCTAAAATAGTTTTAAAATCACACAAGTGATTTGTTTTGTAGTTTAGGAACAGGATATCTCTTGAGAGGATTAGGTTTTGTGACAGTTTCAAAAGCAGTTCATAAATGAAAGAGGATTTCTTTGGTTTGTATTACCATTTATTACAACAATTTGTACAAACACTAACAAAAAATTTGTCTTCTGAAAAACTTACATTTTCCTCCAGAAAAATTTTACCAGTCTACATTTTTTCCTGGAAGAAAAAGCAAAGAAAGTGTTTCATGTCTGTTTAATCTGAAAGAAAAGTTTTCATTGTGTTGAACTGAATAGGAACATCTTCCCTTCCAGTTTAGTTGCTGTTAATTTCCTGAGCTGGTTCAGTGAGTGCCTCACAAGAGAGGTAGCTGAGGTACCTGCTGCTACCCTCCTCCTCTAAGGACTAGCCACGGTGCAACATACAGCCTGTTCTCAGGTTGTACACTGTGCGTCCATTATGAGAGATGTAATCCTTAGAGCACGGCCTGTCATGTGTGACTGACATGAAACACTAAAACACATCTAAGAAGCAATATGACAGGTGGTTGCAGGAGTTCACACTGAACTTGAAGAAAGAGTTTTCTTTTCAATGGATCGTGTAGAACAGTAGTTTTACAATTCCAAACATTTTTAACATTTTCTAATCCATTTGAAACAATTGCTGGCAATATTTACTTATTAAAGCCTTATCCTTCAACATATTTTACATCCTCATGTGCCTGGAGAGGTGTTTCTTGGTTGTCATTCTGGGTGGAGAAGTATGAAGAACCACATTTGCTGGTATGAAATCTTCTAGCACAGTTTGGAACACCTATTAGAAGACTATAAATATAATTCAGATTCTTTTGACCACCGTGCCTTGGCAGGTAGGCTGCTTCTGAAGCACACAATTGCTGTTAGTGTATTGATTTTTGTGGTTAGTTCAATGACTAGCTACTCTTGGGACTTTTCTCTTTCCTCAGATATTTGCCAACAGTATTTTTATTGTGTATTAATTAAGTTTTCCCATTTATTCAACTCTGTTTCTGGAACAGATCTAAAGCTCTTCCACTAGGCAACAAAAATAAAACTGAATGAAACTGCTGATTACCTGAGAATACATCTTTCCTCCACATTTTAGAAGTTACTAGTTCTTGCCCTAAGTTAAGACTGCTGACCAAACACCAGAAATGCATTCGAGATTTGCTTAGGGAAAAAAACACTAGATATTCAAGTGGGAAAACACTGAGCATGGCTTGCCATGCATTTGCCTGCTGTGTGCATTAACAACTATGAAAAGCTCGCTGTTCATGACCCGGCTCCATGTTTTCCATCTGTTATGCCATAGCACCACTGGTATTAGTCATAGAAGATGTCCTGTGGTCCTCTTTAAAAAGGCCAAACTCACCTACTGCAAGGACAGATGGGATTAGTAGGTTGCCTTATTTGGACACAGGGAGGCAGATTTACAGAGAATATTTGACAGCTTCCAGCTGATCCCGACACTAGCCGGTTCAGGTACATCTATGCATAGCCTTCATGGTAAAATGTCAATGGATGCGAATAGGATGGTTCCTTTTCTAAAGTATATGAATCAGCTTAAAATGCTTTCTGCATGCTATAGTATTCCTTGGGTTTATATTTGTCAAATTTCCTTATCTTCAGTCTTGTATGCTTTTCACTACTGTTTTTAAATTTGTCCTGCCTGGGTTAGCTATGCTGATTCCTGCTAGGACAAAGTATGTTCTGTACGTTTGCCTTTTTTTCTTTTTCCTGGTTTAGTGCAATGTGGACAGTGATTCTGTGCATATCATTTTAAATTTCCAGTTCTCTTGCATAAGCTGTTGTTGAACAGTTTTCACCATCATGGTGACCTGATTTCACCTAAACTTATTTGCAAAACTTTGTTTTGGGGTCTGTATCCCTTTCCAAATAGGTTATTTGGAAAACAACAACTTTTTCTGTATTTAGGAAAAGGGGAACCAAGTGAGAAACACTATAATCCACAGTAAAAAAAAAAAAAAATCTTTTGGTGCTTGTATATGTTATGTAAAGATCAGATTTATTTTAGGTATTTGGAATGAGATCATCCTTCAGGGTAGTTTAGAAACAACGTCTTCTGTGATGTTGCAGCTTTCTAAATGTTCAAGTTGAGCAGAAACACCTGAAAGTGGACCCCAGCTTTTCACTTTTCAGTTACTTTTAACTGAGCAAAAGAAGTTGAGTTACTAGGCCTCCTTCTGAGTAGGGCAATTGAAATGCCTGCTAAAGTAAACAAAGCAGACAGCAAGGTGGAGATTTTCAAAGCAAAGAGATTTGGATTCCCAGAATAGATGGCTTTGAAAGCCCTATCCTAAAAGTTGTCAAAATCAACCAACCAACCAAAGCAAACCAAAGAACAAACAACAGAGGGAAAGGAAAATAGGTGTGTGAGAATCTGGGAAGACCTCATCCTTCAGGCTTCACCTTTATAATCCCAGCTTTCTTAACAGATTTCTGTTTTCCATTCAGATCAGTGCTGCAGCAGGACAGCTGGTGTTGGAGGTGAACCAGGATCCAGCGAGTCTCCTTCTGTCCCCTCCTCCTTTGGGGGCTCTTCTGGCTCATCCTTTCCCCCCTCACTGTGTTTCCTGGCTGAGACCTGAGCTGTTGTCGCAGGAGCTCCCTCACTGTTCTATTACTAATTTGTATGCAGAGTCCTAATTACAATTTACCAAAATGTTTTTCCATTTTCTATCTATCATGTTCTAAGTCTATAAAAGAGTGGGTGAGAAGACTTGTCAGTAAGTCACACCTCTTCCATTTCTTAAGCTATATTTTTAGTTGACTGACTCAGATGGACTTTTGCTGTCACAACTTCAAAAAAGCCTTACCCAGTTTGTGTATCTCTTTCTGTGATCAGTCATTTTGAATTCAGGATTTGAGTTCATGAGGGGATGTATTTGTATCCTCAACTTACTGATTAATTTCAACTTACATGTTGTTTCAGTCTCCTGAAGACTGAGGGTAGATTTTATGAAGCTGTGACTATGACATATTGCAACTTTACCAGTTGCTTCTTCCAGCAGTTTCAGGAGCAAGCATTTGCAGTATGTGGCCTGATTGCTTTTGATCTGTAACCTAAAATTTAGCTCTAATTATATTGCATGTACTGATGTGTCTGTGGTCCCTGCAATGACAATGAATTTCTTCATTGATCAGATGATTTTATCTAGGGGGCTAAAAGAACTTGAATATGTGATAAGGTATGGAAGCGAGATCAGTTGTTGCTCATGTTTAATTGCTCTCATCATTCCTCCATGTCTAGCACTTTTTACAAAGCTGCTGGGTTTTCATTTTTAGTATTATGTGGTATTCTTCAGCAATGCTCTATGTTACTGGCAAACATCTGTAAATTATTTTCTTCAGTAATAATACTAAAAATACTTGCCTGCATGCATATACCCACAGCCACCCATGCATTCTTACACCCACCTGCATATAGCAAACACACCTGTATAAAGCACACACAGGATTCTTTTTGTGGAAGATTAAATTGCTAGAAAGTCTTCCTTATCTTTATATGCCAATCATTCTGCATAACGATGTGCCATCTTTTTCTAAGATGTATTCTAAAGAGCTACTTCAAGTTGAAAGCCCAGCTCTGAACACCCTCAAGGTAGGGAAAATGTCACTATCTGATCCGAAACTTTGCAACTAATGTGTCCTTCAACACAAAGACTCAGGGTGAGGCTCTGGTGTGAGGAATTGCTGCTTCCCAGTGTATGTCAGTCTTAATTTAAGTCGCTTCCATTATGGTCAGAATGCCTTATATGTAAACATCCCTAACAGGAAACATTTCATTCCTCATTGATCTTTTCTGGCAGCTTGCTTCCTCTCTGCAATGGAGTAGAGAAGTGCACCTTTGGTCTGCCTGCCATATAGCTGGCTATTTCAAAACCAGTATTGACATTACTGAATCTTTATGGAGCCTATCCACCAAGGGGAGTTAAGGCCTGATTGTTTCATGTCTCTTCAGCAGTTGTCACAAAGAGGAACAAAATACTGCTTGGGTGATTGCAAGGGCAGACCTGATTCCAGCTGTCCTAAGAGAAGGTAAAAGGAACTTTGTAATATCACCATACTGGCTTTGTTTCTTTGATCTAGTCTTTTCACAATCTCTCACAGAAGCCAGTGAAATTTCCCTTTTTTCTCTTGTTCTGACTTTGGTACCAAACTTGCAGTAAATTTCTGCCTAAATCTATATTCTCTCTCCTGTGTATACTATTTCTTGTGTTCTTATGTGTTAAGAACTGCCTGTTACTAGAGCCTTTGTGGTCATCTTCACAATATTTCTACAAGCACATCACTAGCTTTGATGTATAGTACAAGTCCACTTGCCACCCTCCGTGGCACAGTATGTAAAGTACCAAAAGAACTGAAAATCAGGGTGAAGAAACTTCTGTCTTAATTTCTCTGGTTCTAGGGATCACAGAAGTCACTGGGACGACCTTTGAAGGAGTATATTCCTTGCAAATGCTGACTCTCTTCTAAGTCGAAATGAACACAGGAGGTTTTGCTGATTGAACAAGCACAGGTTGCTTTCATTAGAGCAAATTGCCTCTGAGAAGGGACTCAGAAGCTCCACCCAGGCTGGGGCAGGTGGAATCCAGGCTGTTGTGCTGAGGATCAGAAGGCTGCTCAGGTGTTCTCCACTGCCATTAGATGTGCGAAGGAGCCAGCCCTTCCTGGGGCAGTGTGGGATGTAAGGGTGGGCTCACTTCTTTTGTTTATGTAGAGGTGAGGGGCTTTTTTTCTTCTAAGACAGACGTGGTGACAAGCAGCTCCCAGCCCTCTCTGGCCTCTCTCATGTGAGTACAGCATTTGACCGGTAGTTTCTGGTGCTTACTGTATCTTGTGTTCCTCCTATTGAGATTGCTAATGCTTTGCCTGTTAGCAGCCTTTGGTTGTTATCTATGTGTTTCTAGTGTATATTTAGTTTACGGAAAGCCTATATTTTTCCTCTGTTATGTTCCATTTACAAGTATTCCTTTGTACAGGCTGCACAGTAAATGTTAACAGCACAGCCATTTCTGTATGCAACAAACGGGTGGGGGAGAAGATACCATACATACTAATGAACATGCTGCCTGATTTGCTGCTATTTAGTGGCTCTCACAGCCTTTGTTGAGTAATGTTTAGTATACTTGGTTGGAAGAACTGTGACTGTCCAAAGGTAGTGCTGATAGGTACAGCTGACTTAAAAATTATACTATGAACTGCAGAGCAATGTATATAGTATAGTTGTTTTTAATTAAACTCTGTTCAAATGCTCTTTAAAATGGTGGGATGCAACTTGTCAACTTGCTAGTCAAACTAAAGGGTTTTCATCTAAGAAAGTGGACCCATTTGAAAAATAGGGTTTGTTGAAATTCAGCACCTTTGAATAATTACGCACTAAAAGCATCTGCTCTGTGAAGCAACACCAGAATGGATGGAGTTGTGCCTGGCAAAATGAAGCTTCCTGAGTAATAAAAAGACTGTGAAGCAAGTACAGTTTGTGCATTAGGACTGTTTGAGGGCAAAAGGCAAAGGGGGTGATAATACAGTGGCCTGGAGGTACAAGATCACCATTACATGGATCTCCGCTGATCTAAAGAAACCTTTTCAGCCTGTGAACTTTGTGATTTCTTATTGACAGCAGGGACTTTGCGCAGACATCGTTGAGCCATGCATGATTATGACTACCTAATGTTGTAGTTGTGTTTCTTGCTAAGTCATTTATATGAGTGTGATTGTATTATAGATTTAAGGTAATGCAGTGGGGGTGTTTGTAGTAGATGCATTTTAATTGTGGTATGTAAGTATGGGTTTACCTCATTACCGCTTATTTTCAGTTTGCTAATTGGGCTTCATGCAAAATAGTATTAAAGCTGATTTACAAAGAAGTCTAAGGACTTGAACAGTATCATTTCTGAATTTAATTAAGTCATTAGTAACTGAAAACACACTCTTCTGTCTTGCTCTTCCAAGATCAAGGTTATTCATAGGTCCCATGTTAATAACGGTATTCAGAATTCTGACCATTTTGATATATTTTTATCTTAACCACACAACTCTGAGGAAGAGTAATACTGTCTACTCTGATAATCTCAAGAGAAAGGGGCTCTGGAAAACTGTTGTTACCAGTAACTTGGAAGAAAAATAAGAGCACAACATGCCTGTTGTGCTATCGTAACAACTTTTGCTGTCAGTGTCCCATGTGAAGGATATTCTCAGGTTTGCATGATCCTACTGTTTGTTTTGGAGACAGCAGAGTTGTAGAGAGAGGCTCTGGTGTAGTGGACACATGTGTCTTTGAAGTTCTTGATTTCTGACTAGCAATATAACTGCTGGACCTTCCTTCTTCTGCAACAATACAAATACCAGCCCGTTTTTAGGGCTTTGGTCTGAAAACGCTGCTGGGACAGTTTCAGGCTAATGGGAACATCTGAAAGATGTCAGCCTACTCAGCATAAGCTAGCTAGAGCCATTACAACTGTGCAAAGAATGAAATATGGAACAAACTAGAGCAGTATGTATTGAACTTTTCTTGGATCTGTTGTCCTCCTACCTGTGTCGAGTAGGGGTGGGTTATTTTTCTTTATTTCTGTTAAAATACTGCCAGTGTTTTTTCAAATCCCAAAGGAAACTATCAGGAATGCTTAAGGAAGCTGTTTCAGTCTGGTAACTTTGCAGCATTTCCACCAGCATACAACTTCATTGTGTAATATTGTTGGGTCAGACTTCCTGTATTTACAAATGAAATCAGATCCTTGTATGAATTATAATTCATGGCTGTAAGGAAGGTAGTTCTTCTGCTTTCCATGGTGTTGGAGAATTGTTATTATCTCTCAGAAGTGGCCGTGTAGGTACATAACAGCTGGGGAGTGTAGCAGAGATCAAGATGCATGTTGTTCTAGAACAGTGGTATTGATGTCACAGTATGTTCCAAACTTCAAGAAATGCTAAACAGGGGGAAAAAAAAAGGGATCAGGGGGACATGGAGAGGTTAAATATTGCAGGGGTTTTGCTTTGTTTGAGGATAACAGACAAATAAAAGCAAAACTGTGGTTCAAGGATCATTTGTCATCCTCACTAAGGAGGTACAGCTGCCCTTTTCTTGCCTCTGACTATGCATTTCTGCCACACCTCTTGGGCCAGCACTTACTGTTTTTGCAGCTCTGTGGTGAGTCAGATCAGGGTGATAGCTAAACTTATAGGAGAGCTATGACTGGTTTTTGGCAGAGGTGATCCCTGCTCAGGTGAACAGGTCGAATCTGGGGATGTGGGCATGCAGGCAAGGAGCTAACTGGACAGAACTCCCTCTTTGGATACCAGCATGTGCTTACGTGTTGGCATTAAGCTTCATGAACAGTAGCTTGAAAACTACAGCATTCAACCTGTTTATGGCCATAAATTGCAGTTCTTTGTAAGATTTGGAATGGTAACCACTCTAACTTTAGGAAATGCATTCCTTTTTCTGAAACACTCGTTTGGCTGGATATACTGTGTCACGCATTACAAATGCTCTCTTTTCCCTGAATTCAGGTGGGAATGACTTCAGAAATGGGTGAAATAATGTAAGTTTTATTGTCTTGTTGAGGTTTTTTAATTTCTTCCCTCTTTGGGAGGTGTTCTGATGCTAATGATTCAAGGATGTTCAGAAACTGTTGTAACTGAAGCAGTGTAGGAAGATGAGTGCCCTAAGAAGGTGCAAGAAACCCTACAAATACACCTTTTGCTAATTTGCCCACAGAAAAATGGTTTCCCTGTGACTTTTAGGAAAAATGTAATAGCAGGATGCTGCAGTGCAGTTTTTTTATTACTTAAGACTTCATTGCTTTTAAAAACACACCAAAGGACGTTTACTATTACATTTTGAAATATGATCATAAATAACACTATAAATGACATTTGGAAAATAAATTATCAAAGTACTTTGTGTGATGCGTTGTGCTTGCCTTTGTGTTGGTGTTATTCATTTACTTAGTACCTAAGAAAATTCAAGAATCTTCTGCCTGTTTCATAATGAAAGTCTGAGAAATTACAATTTTATGTATAGAGACTGAAGGCTATAGTTTAGTAACACAAATACCTCCACCGACTTCTGTGAAGTTGTACTTAGGTGTCAAACTGATCCTGAAAACCATCAAGATGTTGTGGTTTGGGGTTTTTGTTTGTTTTAATCCAGTCATTTGCAGAGTATTTTGCCATAGACTGGTTCTACCTCTAACTTGTGTCATCTCTAATTGTTTTACCCCTCCTTCTCATTTCATGCAAATCAGAGTTGGTTTTTTCCACGTGTGGTACACAGCTTGCATGAAGATGTACCTTACTCTTGGCCTCATACCTAAATAATAGGTATTTAATTTTCATTTCTTGGAGAAAATCTGAACAAAATGAGAGGACATCTGAAAATAAGTGAATTGGATACTAGTATTCCCTGGTTTGTGCATTCCTCAAGAAGCCAGTTCCCGTTTCAATAATAAGTTGCAATTGGAAGATTGAAAGAAAATTTAGCATTTTGAAAGAGAGCATATAATATAATTTTAGCAAGCTAGAGATCAAATTTTGTAGTGATATCAAATTCTCTTTCACTTTAAGGAATGACGGGCATTTGAAATAGCAGGAGAAAGTAACTTGAAAGCAGAATAGCTGTTCACTAGTATACATGTGTGCAGCCACACAGAACCTGCTGTTATCAGACACATGTTTGCTGAAAATGTTGAAGAATTAAAAAAAGTGTAGTTTAGAAACCTGGTAGTGACAGGATATTAGGTTTGATTCTGCTTAATAGATTCTCTTTTTCTTTTTGTTTTTTTTTTTTTTTTTTTTTTTTTTTAAGCAATACTTGTGTCAGCTGTTTAGGTAACTGGGAACTTGCTACCACCACCTATTGGATGAGAAATCCTTCTTAAGTCAAAATCATTGCTGTTAATTTCTGTACAAAAAAAGGCGTGTATTCATTTGAAGCTGAAATATCTCTAAATAGTTTTCAACAGGCAGTTTAATTTAGTCTGTCTTTTAAATAAATATAGTAATTTAACAATTAGTTACCAGAACTGAGAAATACTAGGGTTTCATTGCTGCAGCAGGAGGACTTTCTTGTGCTGGGAGTGTACCTAAAACTGCTGATTGTTTAGAAAATCCTCAGGCTGAGCACACTAATACTATAGCTGTCACTTTGCAGGGACATGAGGAAATACTTGGAGCTTGGTGCATCCATTGTTTTTGACAAAAATTGCTCGTTGTTAAACTGTTTGTACTCATCTTCTCATAAAGAAAAGGTATTTGGAATAAAAAACCAAAACCACATACCAACCCTCTGGCCTGATCTGATTTCTCTGAAAAACCCTTATGCTGAGCTAAAGCTTTAGCTTTTCAGTAACTATATTTAAAATAGCGCTGTGCTTTTCACTTCTTTTTTTTTTTTTAAATACATTATTTATCCTTCCATATACATGAACACAACTGACATGAAAAGCATAAAGAATAGTTATTTATTTCCAGTCCTACTCTCTTGTTTCTTCCCTATTAACATTATCTCCTTGGTAACACAACCCATGAATTGTGTCTGTGATATGCCAGTTACTGCAGTTGGTTTAGTGTCTTGCTACTTATACGTATTTTAATTTGTCTGTGAGGTCCCACCCTAACTAGTGAACTACTTGTTTTCTTTCTCTGCCATCTTTCATGAGCATATTTTTTGTCTTCATTCATTCCAGGTTTAACATGACCCCTGCCTCTGAAATGAATGACATTGAACTTAATTGAACCAGAATTTCTGAAAAGGCTTTTCTTTTTTAATCCTATTTTAGTATCTAAAAATGTTCAGGTGCATCTTTTCAGTATATGAGTACCTCATTCAAATGTATGTTTATGCATAAGCTTAACAAAAAAAGACTTCTTTTTTTCCTCTGCACTACTCTTTTGAAAGAGGCTACCGACTTTTCTTTCAAATATTTGATAATGTGTATTCAGAATCCATCTGAGCCTAAAGTGTTACTGCTTTTAATACCAATTATGGCTAATAAGGTTTTCCTCTTTTGCAGGGGGCTGATGTTTGTATGTAATTTTTTTTGAAAACTATGGAAGTCTGCTATATTTCTGTAGTGTATACATTCTGTATATGGGTCCTCACAACTGATGAAAAACTAGTTAGCCATTTGGGATGGGATAATGTTGAACTCTGTGAACTCATGCATTGACTTTGATATAGGCTATTTGGACTTGTTAGCTTCAGCTCCAAAGAGAGAACCCCTTTAACTTCCTGTCAGAATAAAATTAAATTGCATCCTGGAGATCTTTCATCTATTAAAAACTTATTAAATGGCTTCCCAAAGAAATACAAGGACATAGAAATTGCATACAGGCACTAAAACCCCCTCCATCTGGAACCAGCTCTGTTTTATGAAATACTTCGGTTTCATTGGTTCAGACTCTTCTAGTAATGAGAGACACTATATTGATTAGTTGAAAATCAACGTGGCCCTGCTAAATATCTTAGTAGCTCCCTTCCTTTTATAGTAATGAACATAGGCAGAGAAGTGAAGCTACTTTATTCCTCTGTGAACCAGGAGTTCTGGCTCCTGTGGCAGACACCACCTTCTGTGTGCCCTGTCCAGCTGTGCAAAGCAGAGATCTCGGCAGTGGCTTTGGATACCTCTGCAATACAGTCTCAGTGAGCTCACAAAATTACTGCTCACTAGCAGCAGTGCTGTCTTTAGTATATGTTTTATAACAGAAAAAGGAGACAATAATGGAAGTAATCTGTAAAATACATAAATGTTAATGTTCATAAAGTGAAACTCTAGCCAGTGCAGACTTCAGAAACGCAAAGTGTCAAAAATACATGACAGTGAGCTGGAGATGTTGCAGTGGATGGCTTCTATAACTTAATGCGGAGATAATCCTGGTGAGATAACTAGGTATTGGCTGTGTTGGGGGAAAGAAAGCTTGGCACGAATAACCTGCTAATAGGACTTGTATGTCTCGGGTGCTAAAAGCAGCTAACAACCTGTAACTCTGCATGTGTGGCTGTGCCTCTGCATGGGTACATACACAAATGTGTGTGTCCTGATGACAGCTAAGGTATTGCAAATACAAGTGAATAGGCAAACTTTTTTTTTTTTTTTGTTTTGTTTTGTTTTGTTTTTTTGTTATCAGGAAGATTTGCTTATGTTGAGCTACTGGGTTTTTTTTTTCCCACCTGACTTACTCATTGGTGATAAAACTGGCAGTTGTCTGTATGTGAAGCATCAGAAAAATGGCAATAGCTTTGGGACAAATAGGCGAAGAAATCACTCCAACTTCAATGTTAAAAGGTTGGGAGTAGCGTTGTGAGTCTCAGCTATCTGAGAGATTAGGTACTCATCCACGTAGAAGTAAAGATATTGTAATTAAATGTACAGTTTTGACAAATTAAAGGCTTATGCATTTATTTGCTTTGTCATTGTCAATACTGTTTATGCCAGGTGGTGATAAGATTCTTTATTCCAGTAACTCATACGATTAACTCTGTGGACACTTCATTAAATAATTCTTGTTTCCCTAGTGAAATAGTGTTTCGTAAAATAGGGGTTTGCTTTGGGTTAGTAAAATGCTTGCTCAAGATATGGGTGCTTCAGTATGCAAGTATAATTTTGAATTATCTTTATCCCTTGTGGCTGGTGTAGTGGTCTAAGTGCAGGGGAAGCAGAGAAAATGGAAAGTGCAGGATTACCAAAGAGAAGAAATAATGTTTAGGGTTTTTAATCATTGTTCTGCCACATAGCTTAGAGAAAAGTAATAAACCAGTCTGCGAGACAGGTATTTAAGTAGGCTAACAACCCATGGATCTGCACTTCTAAATAACTAGGGAGCCCAATGTTATTGCTGCAGCAAAGCTGGGAAAAGGAATGTCAGATTCTTTTCTTACAAAATTTTGTATAAACTCTGCTTCTGCAACTTGGTGACTCTGAATTTACAGGGAAAAGCAAGAGTCTTTAATGTTTTGAGTATCTGTGCCAATATTTCTCAGGAAGGACTTGTGAACGGCATGGTGCTCTCGCAAATAGGAAAGGAATGAGAGTGGCAAGAAACATGTTAACTGGGAGAAAAAAGTTGATAATGTGATGTAGGCAAGTTGAATTTGGATTGTATTTGTGAGTTTTCTGAACTTGCTTATTTCCTCTTGGTTGACATGTCTAAATTCTTAATGTCAATTACCCACAATGATGAGGAAGGAAAGTAGGGGAAATTACCCTAGCTGTCAGCATGGAGCTGTGCTATTGACAAGGAGCATTTACCAGATGTATTTAAAGGTTGTTTGCTTTATCAGCCACACAGCCTGTGTTAAAAAAAGAGATACGATAATCTTTCACACAAGCTAAAACTGACAAACATAAAGCCTTTGACAGAAACAGATGCTGTTATTAGGTTACACATTCGTAGCAGGATTTTCTTATTATGATATCACCTATTTCAAGAGCATAAAGACTGCCCAGACAGCAGACTTAGACTACAGGCTTTACTCTACTGTCCCTGCCAGGGCAGGAAGGTGGTGTCCAGAACACAGGCTGAGGAGCTGGGGTTTGGCTAAGGAGGAGTGCTGATGTAATGTACTACTTTAGTACACCTTCTGGGTATGAGAGAAATCTGACCTCACATCTCTGTAGGAGCCCTTATCATGGTCTCTCTCTCTTTTTTCTTTTTTTTTTCTTTTTTTTTTCCCTTTCTCCTAAGAAATAATTGTCCTCAAGTTTCCCAAGATCCTTTTGGTACAAAACAATTTTGCTTTTTATAATTAGTTGCAAGGGAAGTTATGAATCTGGCCTTCTAAATCTGGCATGCAAAAGACTTGCACTGTACTGAGCTGTGATACTTTCAGGCTTGGTCTGTTTTATGCTGGGTTTAATTTCAAAACTCAGTGCAACCATTCAAGGTGAACTCTTAGGTATTATTGTTGAGGTCCTGAATTCGACCTCTTGTAATTTTGGCCAAATCCAATAGGAAATGACCTATGGACTTCAGTGTCATGACTCGGGCAAACAGCATTGTATCCGTATATGAAGGATTTAGCCTGCAAGCACACGTAAATTTGGCAAGCTGTGTGTAATTGCATGTGTGTTATCCATGTAGATTTTGCATATGTTTTTTTTATATTACTCTGGAGGTGTTAAGATGAGTGAAAAAGACTTATCAAGAAGCCTGAGAGGATGAGCTTACAGGGATACCATAAGATTATAGTTTGTGTGAGTGGCAAGTGAAAGGGCTCATCCAGGTGTCAGGGAGGATTTAAAGAGCATTAATGGGAATGAAGAAATTGGGTCAGATAATCTGCAGCCCAAGCAACAAGGGCAAGACATTTTACTGCCTTCCAGCTTCAGAAACTATTCGAAAGGTAGTGCTTTTAGAACCAGGGATTTAATACAGGCAATATAGTTACTGGCTTTCATCAGGAATCCCATCAATATGAATGTACAAACATGTTTTCTTGGCAGAAATTGCACTGATGCTAGGCAAGAAAATACTTAATAAAGGGTGACAATAAGAGCTTCACAGGAGCCTGCATACAAGACTATATATAAGGGGTAATTCAGGTCAAATCCAAGGTTGCATTTTAAAAGGTAACTAAAAGAAATAATAAGTTAGTGTAATCCAAAATATTTACTTTTTTTCTTAGTTTTAAGTTATTTCTAGCCATGTGCAGTAAAGCAGTCCTAACTCCTGTTCAATTTTCTCTTTAGAGGAATTCCCTTGTTACAAAGCCACAGTTGAACAGAATAAATTATCCAAATTCACATCCTTAGTGGACTAATTGCTTTTTGTAAATATTTTAAATACAACCAGAAAGTACCCTTTGACTTACAAATATCCACAGATTAACATCAGGACATGACAAATAAATGCTCAAATGTTTGGGAATTGTCATGAATAGTTAAGGTAGGCAAAGACAGAGGTATGTTGGCATGTGTATTGCAGGGAATGCAGGCAGGCAATCAGTCCTCTTGAGCAGAATAAGAAACTACATGAGACGTACCAAATTTTTCACTAGGTGTAGCAAAATAAGATACTACACTGTTCATCTCTGCATTGACTACAGCTGTGTCAGCGACAACTTTCTTGTTAGCTTCAAGTTAATATCAAATTAATGTGTGTCTTCCATTTGGACATCCTGAGTTGCTGGAAACCTAATAGTATGTAGAGATGAGTTTCTGGCCCTCAGTGGTACCTCAGAACTGTTCACAAGCATAGGAGCTTTGTAAGTATATATGCCAATCACATTCTAATTCAGGAAAGTAAATTCCCCCGCTTGGTTTTATTTGCTTTTTTTGGGGTGAAGTTAATGCTGCATACTATAAGCACTTCTAGTCCTAAAATGCTATGCAGCATTTGTTTCTGGTGGTGGTTTTGTCAGTCAGGACCTCTCTTCTGAGTGTGTGCCCTTCCTGGGGAGGTCCCCATGCTTGGACTTCTTTTAGCAGAGAACCTTGCAGTTCCCCTCTGCCTGGATTTGGCACAATACAGCTTTCGTTGCTCCATTTCTGCATTTACCACCCTTCCATTCCCACTGTTCATAATATGCTTCTAAAATTAAGACTTTTATGAAGAAATATGAAGTATAATGAAAGAGGAATATGGTTTTAATAAATTAAGCTATTCCTACACATTGAGCTTTCCTAAGTTCCTAAAGCCTCTTCACCCTTAGGAAGGGTGTGTTTTTCAAGAATCCTCATGAAATGTCTGTGGACATCAGCCTGTTCCCTTGAATGTGTCCTGGAAATTGCTCTCTGCCAAGATAAAGTACTTTGCATGAAAAACTTACCATAGCCTTTGCTGCCTCTTCCCATGTATTTTGATAGCTGAGTAGTATATGGGTTAGCTCCATACAGGGTTAAACCATGACCACAGCCTTTGCACTATCTCAGGTATTTTTGGAGATGATGTTAATGAGGTTATTGACCTCCTTCCTGCCAATATGTAGCTCAGTCCTACTTGAACCAGCTCCTCATGTACATAGAGTTAAGCTCTTTGCTCTGCCCACTTTGCACCCTAGAGGTGGTATGTTTCAAGGAAGAAGGCAGTGATTTCTGGAAGTATGTTTTGTAAGGTAATTGAAAATCTTACGAAGTAAAAGCTGCTGTTTACTCTGCAGCAAGTGATACTACTAACATAAGGTATTAGAAAATAATCTCTTTCAAAACCCACTGGTAACTTTTCTGTCTATGCATGCCACCACACCAATTTTTAGCCGATACAATTAGTTTTCTAGGGCAATGTGAATCCCTCATATGGTTTTTTTTGTTGTTGTTGTTGGGTGGTTTTTTTTCCTACTTTTGGCTATGCTGCAAATCAATTCTGTATGAACAGTACTTATCTGAAAGTATGCAAGATCTTCTGAGAATACCTATAAAGCCTCCTCTTCCCAGCATTACTAGTGGGGCTAGAAATAGAAACTAGGATGACGAGTGTGGTCTACTAATGTCTTTCTCACTTTAAAAGCAGCCTGTTTTGATGAACTCTAGGTGAGGCTACATCTTACAACTCTTTGGGGATTGCAGTGATTTGCAGACAGAAAGGGTTTTTGTTATTTCTTTAATGAACATATTAGACCTGTCCTCTTCAGTCCAAGCTCTTGTTGATTTTCAGATAAATTTATGTGGTTTTTTGTGAAACTTTCTCTAGTTTGGGTCTACTGTTTAAGAAACTTTCTGTTAGTAACATTGGTGCTACTATAGGCAGCAATAGTATAAAATGGGAGGGAACAAGTAAGTAAAGGAGCTTGGCTGGCCAGACTTCCTTAGGTTCCTTATTCTGTGGGCAAAATTAAAACCCCCTACTTTTACAGCCCCCCACCCCCAACTGGTGGGGTGCAGTTCTATGACAGATATTCAGAACTTGGAATTCAGAGTTGTATGAGGGGATGTTAGTTCATTATATTTATATTTACAGATGAAAGATTAAGATCCATTTGCTCTGACCCCTGGAATTACATGGGCTGCAGAATTTTGCTAAGTGATTTCCGCTATCAAGTCAGGCTTAAACTATAACATACCTTCTAGAAAAGGAGTCCATGCTTGATGTATGACATCAAGGGGCAGAGAATCCACTGTGCCTCAGTAGTTTGCTTCAGTATTTTAGGTGTTTTTCTTCTCCCTTGGTTATTTAAGTTGCAGCACAGGGATTTGTGAAAAGTCTGGAAAGGCTGCCCAGGGCAGTGGTTGGATCCTCTATTCAAATTTGTACTGATCTAAAGCAATCATTAGTTCTTCCAATTTCTGGTCATTGTTTAGTTTTTCGTCTAAGTGAGATGTATTTGTACCTGTAAGAATATTTGTAATATGACTCCCTTTCTTGACGAGTAACAATGTAACTAGAAACAAGGGTTCCAAACTACACCCAAAATTTTACATTGCGTGTTGTTTGTCTGGATTTTGACAGCTTTTTTTTTTACTTCTGATCTTGCTTCTCTTTTGACTGTTGATATGATAACAAGTGTTTCCTTGGGCAAGAAACATCCTTTTATGTCCAGTGGCATCCTCTTAATCTAGCTTACTGCATCTGGATAGCCATTAATTTGCTCAAGAAATACATGATCTTCTACTTACTCTCTTATTAATGTATACCTACTCCTCCAAGTGCAAAATGCCTCCTTGGGGGGCTTATTTAACTTCATTGTGGTATGTTTTAGTAGGGTGTTTTCCCCATTATATTGGGGTGACACCTCAGGCACTGAGGTGTAGATCTCTACCTAGGATTCTGCTTAATCCTTAGAAATATTGGTGTTTTCCAGACTGTTAGGCAAATAAAAGCTGCAGAATTAGGTAAAACATACAAAGTATTTAATGGGTTAAAGAACAGAACTCCAAGAAATATTGTGAATTTGCTCACCAAAGTTTTTCAGACCTATTTTTAGTTGTTTGAACATGTTGACTCTTACATAAGATTCATTCAGAATATATAAACTATTCAGTAAATATTCCCAAATGTGAAAGAATCATATTTTCACCCATTTTGTTTCTGTCTTTCACATTCCAAAATAGACCACGGGAGCATTGCAGATATATTTCTGTAATAGTTGCATAAAGTTCTAGCACTGATTCACAAGCATACATCGCACATTAATAGTGTTGCAAGGGAAGTCAGGAGTTGGGCAAAGAGAGAGATGCTATTTGATACATGTGCATGTATTTAAATAAGTTCTGTATCTTGAGAAATGAGTGTGGTGCTCTCTTATATCTGCTGCACTGCAAAGCTATAGTAGTGCTGATGAACTTACAATACAGATACTTGATCACCAAGTTACTCTATAACGTATTTAACCACAGATACAGCTGTATTGGTTTTGGTAGCTCTGCTGGAGTTCAGGTTTGGCTACACAGAGCAAAGCTGACTTTTATCCAACTGTCCAGAGAGGCAGGGATTTCACCGGAACCCAACCGTATGTTCCCAAGTTTTTCTGTTGTTGAGGAAAAAGAGAATCTGATTAAAACCTGTCAAGGAACTGTGATCTCAAGTGCAAGACTGAGCTTTATCTGTCTGTGGTTACAAGATGCTGAGGGTGCAATAATAGTACTTCATACAAGCATAGCCCACTTTTCTTATGTGGGCAAAGCTATAGCTTCTGAAAAAGGAACTTTTTTTCCCCCCTGACCACTGAAAACTACTGAACACTTAAAAAGATAGGTTTTATTCGGTTTGCTGCTTAGCTCCTACTAATTTTAGGTGTTACTGCAGTGTGATTATTCGTAATGTTGAAGATCAAGACTACAAGAGAACCAGCTGGTTTGATCTGAGAAGGTACGATGTCGAGGCCACAGATTTCACTCTATACTTTAATGGCATGTTATGTCTGAAACACTGTAGTGTAATTGGGATTAGCTTTGTCCGGATAAACAAATTTCTTTAGTTATACTTTACTACTCATAAGTAGCACTTTAAAATGAATAGAAACATATATTGACATATTTCACTCTTTTTTACAAAAAAAACCTCCTCAGCAACACTTTGGTGACAACCCTGAAGGATAAAATACATGCTCTGACACCCATACCTTCAATTTGACAACTATCTTCCCTAAATTCCACTGATCTGGAGCACTGTGTGAGAGTCACTGCTGTCTCCAGAAAGAGAGGAGATCTCAGATCCTGTAGTACTTGTCTCATGTGCTGCTTCCTCCAGGCAGAATCAAGAGATGGCCTGACATAAGTGTTTCCAAGCATACACAGAATAAATAATAGGGAAAGGGAAGTGTTGGAGAGATTTAAAATATAACAAAAAAAGCTTTTCAGCCTTGCCAAGCTAAATAATTTTAAGTAGTTTTCCTTTCAAGACGTGGAGTTCAACACCAGCATTGCAAATAAGCAAATGTCTCCTGAATATTAATCCCTGTTCCTAGTCCTCTCTATCTGGGAGGGGGGTATTACTTCTGCTCCTGCTCCCCCTGCCCACCCACTCGAATTACTCAAAGCATAAATCCTGCTTTTGGAATTCTACCTGTTTCCTGACCTGGTTCTGCAGGGCACTGTGAATATGGAAGAACCCTGAACTTAATTCCTCTTTCCTAAAGGAAATTGCTCTTTCCTAATAGCAAATGTCTTTGGGTAGGTACACAGTATCTCCCAGATGTTGCCAGTGGTGGTCAGTGGGACTGTGTTGCTCCCAAACGTTCCCATACAATAAATATACACAGGGCTGCATGTGCCAGACTTGAAGGTGATTTGCAGTGTGTTCACTACAGGGCACATACAGGATTTAATTAGTGCCACCACCACCTGTAAGCCTGCAATTAGTTGTTGACGTGAATACCAAGCTGGTAAATCAGCTGTTTTAAGATGAAACACAGCACAGTGACTGCTCCTGTACCTACAAGGAGGAGGGAAATCACTGACAATCTGCTATTTCGGTTTTTAACAAAAATCATCTTATTGTTTCCTTGTTACCACTGTAATTTTGACTTGCATACAGAGGATAGAGTGCTGCATGAGGAAAGTCAAAGTGTCAAGATGTTTCATTTTGATTACAAAATCAAGACATGTTCAGTCTGGGGGCTGACATGATTAGAGATTATTTAAGGGGGTCGCCACTGGGCAAAAACCACTAAAGCTAATTCTACTTCAACATCGGGAGAGGACTCACAACCTATTATACATCCTGGAGACGAACGGACATAGCTAGGGACCCACAAAATCCTAACAACTAGTGTGTATTGCACAGAAGCAGCAAAATACAGGGTTTCTACAGAAAAGGAATACAGCAAATATTCCTGGGGGGAAAAAAGAAAAAAAGGTTAAAAATCTTAAGATGCAGAATAAAATAGCATCTACTGAAAGCAACAGAAAACAAATGTTGACAAAACCCAGGGCCTAGCACTAATTAACAAACATCAGCCTGCTTCTGAAAATCTGCACGAGGAAACATAAGGTGCTTTGTGACTCACAATATGCATTAGATGAAGCAAATTCCAAACCCATTTTTCTGGTGCCTGGAGATAAACTATTTCAAAGATGACAATTTTGGCAACAGCAATTTTAGAGTCACACCCTGCGTAAAGGAGGTACTCCAGGCAGCAGCCACCTTTTAGGGAAGATGTTGTTCCTGGAGCTGGCAGCATCTGCAGTTTGGATTAAGGCTGCACAGTGATGCTGCCTCTCTGCTGTATGGTGAGCTGTTGGGTGCATCCATGGGCAGGGTAGTAAGAACAGAGGAAGCAAAAGACCATTTAATATCTCTGCCAGCCCTTCTTAACCCTTTCCTGCCACCTTCTTCCACTGCCATCAGGAAACTATTCTTTGTAAATTTTTGGGA
>NW_009941339.1:16944-31904 GCF_000696875.1 Nestor notabilis | reverse complement strand
TAGGGAAATTATAAGATGCATATTAAATATGTAAATATATATCTACACACAAATTTCTTGTCCTGAGGCATTAGCAATTTTCTACTAACATGTTTTCTCTTGGGGAGGGAAACTACGATTTTGCTCACACCTCTTAATTTTTCTTTTTAGAATTCAAAATGACATTTCACTTTACAGATTTAAGCTACTGAATCAACGTGCTTAAGGTCAATTTGATGTTAATCTTCGTTCATCCAAATTGCTGTGATTACTTGTGAGTGTTCCTATTCAAACTGTGCATGTCCCTGTTCTCTTCCTGCAATAGTCTTTTCCTTGGTGCTCTCTCTGTCGTGATACTCTTTGACCATTGCAGTGCATTATGAGACTTGTATATTTCATGCAAACCAAAAGTCTTTTATTCTAAGTATATCTTTGAGTTTCAGTTTGACATGAATGTGTAAATGAAAAATACTGGCATTCCTAGTAGAAATTTTCTGGTACTTCATGTTCTACAAAATATGCATGATGTTTTGGCTTCTTGACTGAGTTTTGGCACGCATCAATAAAAAACAGTGCTGAAATATCAAATGACAGTACTGAACTTCCCATTTTTTTTACTAGTTCTATCCTTTGTTTACACTATTCCAGCCTTAGTGTACTCAGTCAGCTCTGCAGCATTACAGAAACCCATGTTTCATACTAATCAACTCCATCAAGACTTCAGTATGTCAATAATAATTTATATATACTCCTACTAGTCCTACTGAAACAGAAGGAAACATGCATTGCCCAACTAGTAGTAAGCAGATAGTAGCAGATAGTAAGTGCTGATAGTAATGCCAGGACAGCATCCTTCGTACAATGTTATACCAGTAGCATGTGCATGTGAGTGACTTATACCACATGTGATCTTTTTAATCAGAACACTTCATAAATGTATCTGTTCAAATAGCTTTATCCACATCATCCCTCATAACTCTCAAAACCAAACTGCTGTTGTTTTACCTCCCCCCTTCCCCTTTGGTAGGGACAGTGTCACATTTTCTCTTCTGTGACTGTGTGTTTATGAACAAAAGGTGCAGAGGTAAGCTTTCCATGCTGGAGTCATACATTTTCTTGAATATATTTTCCTGAATATTCTCATGTTGTCAAATATTTCAGCCAAGGTCACCAATCTCTGTTTTAATTGCCAGCACTGGTTTTGGGAAATGAGAGTTCTGCCCAGATGGTGCTATTTGTGACTAGTACATTTTCTACCTTCCTAATTAGACTTGTGGTGGCAAAATGACATTGAGCTTCTAGGTCCCATGCAAAATACCCACAAGACACAGCTGGAATTGCAGTAAAATATGAGAAATATGTGTTGCATTGTCAGTTTCTATTGCATCTCTTTATATACTGTCAGTTTGACTGCAGCACAGTTGTAAAACTGAGATCCTCTCCTGTCATCTTTGTGCCATTTTACGAGTTTTAATTAAAACATAACTTCTCTAAAAACTGTCTTTTGATGCTAGTTCACAATTCAGTTGACCTAGCTGTAATATAGTAAAAGACCAATTTGAAATAAGCAAACCCCAAGGTAATATTTTCAAAAGGTTTTATTACTGAGACTCTGTAAAATTAGCCTTACGTAGAACAGTTGTCCAACAAGCTAAGACACAAAAATTCAGCTTTTCCACTGATCCACTTAAGGATTTTTCTGAATTATTATGAATGATGAATCTTCTAGTAACCTTATCTAAACCAACTGCAGAGCTAAGCACCGATGCCTCCATAACTCACTGTACTTATTTGTACTTCCTTAGTCAACTTGTGTAGGGTAGGATTCAGCAGTCCATGTCTAAAATGAGATTCATCTACTTGAAGGCAGATGTCTCAAATAATTAGCTGAATCTTCACTTAGAATTGTTTCTTACTTGCAACCAACCTACAAAAGAAAAATAAAATATCTGGTTGACTAGTTTGGATGCAGACCTATAGGAAAGATGGATTTTCTCTCTTCTTTACTAAAACGTTGGTACATATGCCAGCAGGCCTGATTACTGATTGAAACCACTTCCATTCAATTTATTAAATTTTACTTAACAGAAACAGGGAATAACCATTTGAGCAGAATATGTTACCTGAGCACTTCAGTACCTCTCTACATGCCTGAGTAGTGTCGTGTCTGCTATTGCTCTTGCCATTTCTGTGCAACTTTGAGAAAGACAGAGGGCAGATGCCACTGAGGGAAACATCACCTCATGGCATCAGCAAGCATTCCCTGTGTCTCCAGTACTGGCAGAACTGGTAGAGCTCTGCAGTGTTGTAGGAAGATGTATGCTTGGCAGCTGATTGTACTTTACAGATGGGAATAGGCTTGGAAGGAAGGATTAGATGCCATGGGGAGGGATTGTAGATGGGGCAGGGGTGAGTAGGGGTTCGTGTAGCTGAAGGACCCTGCTGCAGATTGCAAATGACAATCACACAGTGGTCGTTGCCTGGCCACCTTTTCCATGTAAAAGCAACACAGTACTTCTAGAGAAAAGAGGTGGCTGGATGATTGCAAGTAGGTCAAGTGTGAGCTTATTTCACCAATAAGTGAAATACAGAAAATACTGACAGCTTCCTACAGTTGCTTCTACCCATTTCTGTGCTGTGGCAGGTTTGTGCTTGGAAAGGCAGGGCTGCTTCAATTCAAATGACCTTTGACTAGTGACTCAGTTTGCAGCCGTATGGATTGGTACAACAATCAGACCACTTGATGAAATTATCCCGTTTGCTTGCTGTTAAAAGGGATGGACAAAAGCTTTCTTCCCCATTTAACTATGGTTTTCCTTAAGCTACTCATGGATTTCTGACTCGTTCAGCAGTTTGTATTGTAGCTTCTTAAAACACACTGGTATTTTTTTTTCTAGTTTGTAGAGGAGTTTAAAAACAGTTAAGGGATATTATTCAGCTACAGAAGAATATGAAGCCATAAAAGGTTTTTTTGGGTGATAAAACAACAAACAAAGAAATTGTCATTATGTAGCCCTAAACAATGTTTTGACTATGTGCCAAGACTGAAAAACAGCCAACACAGCAAAGAATAAAAGAAGAATTCTCAAGAAAATAAAATATTTGTGCAGCTACTTTTACAGACTTCTTTTTCTCTTGTTTCAACATAGAGATTATAGTTATGACAGAAACATTATTTTACCTTCAACATAATTTTTTATCTCTTTATAAGAGCTCTCTTCTACAACAGAACTTCCTTATGTACAGGCAGAATTGTAACAAAACTGGACCATATGGACCCGGTCTTGAATTATAGTTGTCTCTTTAAAGAAAATGATGACTCTGAGGTCCTGAATGCTAGCAGCCTAATTCCACTTTGACTGAAGTGAGTTGGTGGTTTTTCCACTGAATTTTGTGCAAGAGGAACCAGGCTCCCGGTGAATGACGATTTGAGGATGAAAGAGGGAATGTTTTAATTTGCTGAGGGTTTTTGTTGCTTATCTTGGTGTTGTGAGGGTTTTGGCCAAACTAAACTCTGCCTGCTGCTGCTGAAGTGCCATATGTTTTTTTTAAAAGTGTGTCTTATTTCTTATTTAATGTCAATGTGACAGGATAAGCCTTTAATACATGTCGGGTTTAGTGCGGTTTTATTTCCAAGTGCAGGTTAGTTTTTCTAAAGGGCTTAAATAGTAGACAAGGTAATAGACCTTCTAACAGCATAGCTTTGAAATTCATTTTTTGACTAGAAGTGGTGGTTATTTCTGGAGATTGGGTAAAACTTAAGGTTTTAATGTAGGAATTGATTTTTTTTTTTTAAGTGGTTAGAAGATTAAGTATTTGAAGTTGAATTAGTATTTAGTTTTTAAGTAGTTTTGTTATCCATATAATTAGCATTTACTGTACCATTTATGGGTAATATCTATAATATCACTGTCATGATAATTGCAAGCAGTAAAACTACTAATTCTTTCAGTGCCTTCTCTTTGCTTTCTGCAAGTGAGAGAAATGCAGTTTGTACTTAGTTATAATTGAAAAGTTTGGGAATTGAAAGGTGTTTTGGATTAGTGAGCTGGAATACTGGAACAGGTTGCCCAGGGAGGTGGTGGATGTGCCACCCCTGTACACATTCAAGGCCAGGCTGGATGTGGTTCTGGGCAACCTGGTCTAGTTGAAGATGTCCCTGCTCATTGCAGTGGGGTTGACCTAGACGACCTTTGAAGGTCCCTTCCAAGCCAAACTATTCTACAATTCTACAACTGTTAGAAGGCGTATTTGCCCTTGTTGTTTTAAGTCAGTAAATACTGAAACTTGTAACCCTACCCTCTTATGTTAGTAATAGGATATAAAGAAGCTGCTTGTGTATTATTTAACTGTAGCCAGAGTCTAGGGTGCAAAGGAAGATCAATATGAAAGCTCCACAACAGCACCAAGCAATGTTACCAAAGAGATTGGGATGAGAGGTAAAGCAGAATACCATTTACAGCTGAAACTGCAGTGAGGATTTCAAAAAGCACCCTCCGATCACCTGAATAGGACCGTACTGCCACATACAGAAAATGTAGTCACCTCCTAAATCACAATTGCTGACTATGTTCTTTGGAGGACTTCCATTGAGCAGGTGGTCTGATAAAAACTTTCTTCAGCTCCCAAGACATGGTTATATAGCAGTGTTGGGTGGGGTGGCTGTAGGCTGCCAGTGGTATGCTGAGATACTGGAGTCTCTGTAGCAGGGGAGGTATGTATCAGCTTTGCAATAAAAATCTTTTGCAGTAGGATGTTGTAGGAGAGGTAACAGTTGCCAGGGCCCATGCACATGTCATGATGGGCAATAGACAAGGAGCCCTTGGTCAGCAAACAGTGCACATGTTTCCACTGAGTCTGTTCTGCTTGTAGCCTTCATAATTTGGTATTGTTGGTTTTGCAGTTTGTACCCACATAATCAAAAGTAGTTTCTTTAATGCTGTAGAACATAATTATAGGCCTGACAGGCTCTGACAAGTTGGTAGAGACGTTTATTCTTGCAGCCGGCAGATGCTTAAATGATTTTGTATTGGAAAACGCTGCCTGTGAAATGTTCTGTCTTAGTCTCTGTTACTAAAAACCCAGATTCATAATGAAGTCTAGCATCAAATATTTATGTAAAATTACTTTAATCTGCAAATAGTTTTATCTATAAAAGATAAAAACAGCTGAGAAAATTAGTCGGGGAAGGGGGGTGGTGTCAGAAGTTTGTGTTACAAAACAGTGATGTGTTTCTTTTCTGGTCTCTTAAAATTGTTACCCAGCTGGCACTTTACAGAGAGAGAAGTTTACAATATCCATTGCTACATGAAGGATGTTCATGTTCTGATGTATTAATAGCACTCTAACCTATCCCTCTTGGGGTCACTATTATTAAAATCCTCTCACAAGACACATTTGGAAAAGCAGAATGCTTTATGTAATAACCATGAATCAGTCATAAATGAAACATTTTCCCACAGAGTTGTCCTAAACCCAGGTTGCTTCTCATCAGGAAAATCCTAAATTGTTTACACTGACTTGTGCCTGCATAGTCCTCTCTACCTCCTAATTTAAGCTGTATTATCTTTGAAAACAAAACCAAGCAAGCAAACCCTCATTTGCCATGTATCAACCTCAAGTACTTGGGAAGTCACAAGGAAGAGAGGGATGTCTTCAGCCATTGGAGCTCTTACTTGTAGGTTTTGACTGAGTTTCTTTTAATGAGTTGAGTCATTATTTGGCCACTTCAGTACTGATGGTTCATCCATAACATGGTTGAGTCTGAAAGTGATGCAGCCTGATCCTATGGAATTGCACATTCCCTAATTATTTTGATAACAGCAAATCTCTGTGGGTCCACTTTTTCTAGCTTACATACTTCTCTGATGAAGGGCACTACAGAGGCTCTGCTTATCCCTACTATGAGGGACATACGAATTTCAACCACTGACTCTGCTTACAGCTTTTTTTTTTCATAAGGTTTCTAAAAGTAATCCCTTCCTAGCCACTAATCTGACCCACTTACTATAAACTGATTTCTCTAGGATGAAAGGGCCTGTCTTTCCTCTGGGACTACTGCAGTGGGACTCATACAGATTACTTAATGGATTTTATACTTTCATCTGTGCCTATGTAATTTGGAGACTATCCACTGATATGTTTGATAGCCTATGTAACTGTGATATCTGTATATCTCAAAAATATTTAAAAAATAATGTTCTCGGTCAATTCCTTTCCAGTTTGGAGAAATGGGTTGCTTGTTTCAGTCACAGGAATTTGTTGTTGTTTGCTCATGTTTTTGTCCTTGTGAGTGGGTAGAAATTTATCAAGGGAAAGCTCAACAGAAAAAAAAAAAATAATTTGGTTTTGAAACTAATGAGAGTGGGATCGGTTTGATCAGTTTTCTCTCCTGTAAGTATAATCTTACAAGATAGGCTTAGCTGCTTTGAAACTTGTGATATCATTACTTCATGCTTAATGGTGTCAATGAAAAGTAGGTGTTGTAGGAAGGCTTGGGCAAGGGAAAAACGTAGTTCTACATGGCCAAGAATAACCCTAACAAGATTTGTTTTTCTGAACAGGGACCTTCACCTCTGCATCCAGCAGGCTATTGGAATAGGAAGCAGAGTATTGCAGGGAAGTGCTTCTGATTTGTGCTTCCAACTACATAAATCTCCAAGATAAGTGTGACAGTCTCTACAGATATTTAGGCGCTATTGTCTCTGGTCCCGTTTCTTTCTAGACATGCACACAAGTGGGCTTTATTGCTGCAGTGGCTATCTGGGTGATGTCTTAAGGAATCCAGATGAGTCTAAATAAACCCCAGTTAGAAAATCTGAGGACAAATGTCTTTGAGAGGAGAGAAAAAAAGCTGCTTCTTACCAGTGTTACTCAGTCTTGTGTAGGTTGTTCAGCTGTAGGTAGATGCCATGCCTCCACATGCTGTTTTCATAGAGGCACTGAGAAAGCTGAGGGATGGTGCTGTTTACATGTGATAAAAAGGAGACTTAGGCTGTGGGTTGGCTCACAGTCTGCCAGCACGACAGTGTTTGTTATCTCAGCAGCTTCATACAGACAGTGGGTAATGTGGAGGAAAGACTTGATTCTTGAGGACCCCTCCAGTGAGGACTTCAGAAGTGAAAGAGCAACTCCTCAGACCTCTTCTGCTCAAGCGAAGCAGAAAATAATATTGCTGTTCACTGTTGTTCATTCTCTTCAGAAAAGGTCATGGAGTAAACATGAGACATAGTGATTTCTTTATTGAAATCTTGGAAGGATTAATGATACTACTGATCAATGCATTAGAGGGAAGCCCAGCCTTTCCTCCAGAACAGTAATTGTATACAGTAAGTGCTCCATATAGCACTTTTTATTCATATATGTCTCATAAAGCTTTTAGTAGGAAATAAATTTCTCCCCAAGCTCAGTCAATGGAATTAATCCTACCATTTTCCTGCATGCTGCAAGTTACCAGTAAAGAGGAAATAGTTCCTTGGACTGTATAAAAGGAGGCTTTCTTTTTTCAGAAATAAAAAAATAATGGAGTCTTGAAAGGAGAATTACAGAATATCACTTCTTGCAGACAGGAATAAAGTGTGTAAGTGCCAGATTTACTCTAGATTACATGCACGTTGTAGAAAGATGTTTTTTATGCTTTATGGCTGTATCGAATATTTTGGAGTTCCTATATCTCTGTAGGCACCTGTGAATTAGCTTGTAAAGAACTTTTTTTTTTCCACTGGTTTTAGTGTCTATGGAATTCACAAGAACAGGAGTAGACAACTCCAGAAGGAATTGCACAGTTATATAACATTTGCTTATAAAATGCACTGTTCAGAATTCCCCCCATTACTTGCAATATGCAGGTGATCCTCATGTACTATACACAAACCTCCCATAAGAATGCATACTTACCATGCAAGTCCTTATTTCCTTTCAGAAACTAAAAAATAATGATGTGGTCATTTCACTGAAAGCATGCTGTATGAAAATCATTCTAGACTCTGACAGCAATCATCTCAAAGGCTTTCTCAGGACTATCAAAATGTTTCCATTTCTGATGGGAGCTAAACCTCTTAATGTGATAAGAGGCATTAAGAATATGAAAAGGCTCCAGCAGGTATTTAAAGCATTGAAAGGTTTGATTTTTATAGCCTGTAATCACATATTTACAGTGCTTCATTACTCTAAATTAAAGGTGTGGTAAGCAAAGCAACAGCCACTTTCAATAGAAGTTGAGAGAGGGCTGCCTGCCTCAGCTGAGCAAGGGACTATATTGTTCAGAACAACAAGCTAGAAAAGACCTATTTGTTCCACCTTCTGGGAAAAAATAAAGGGAAAGAATTAGGAAAAAGAGGAAAGGAGGGCAAGTAGCAAGGAAGGGAAAAGGAGGAGGAGAATATGCATTATCTTGCCAAAGCTCCTGTTAAGATTCCATAATTGAATACAGCAGGTGAGGAAATGTAGAAGTTAAGTTTTCTGTTGTAACATCAAGCTCCCTGCACAGCACAGGCTATATACTAACTTGCATCTTTCACTTTATTACTAGTTATCCAAAACAAGACATGCAGTTAAGGTCAAATTACCTTAATATGGTTAACATCTGTATTTCCTAACAAAGCAATGTTTAATATTGAAAACAAGATTATAGCATCCTAGACTTTTGTATTTAATTTTCCAAAAGCAAATTTAAGAATTAAGTGCAGAAAATAATGTAAAAAGCTTTGCAGCATTAGTGGGATGTTACACAATCATTGTTTTTTCAACTCCATGGTCTGTATGTGTGTGTCTACTATAGATACAAGGATACAACCAACCCACAGCTGTATGACTTACCATTTTATTTGCCTTGGAGATAGAGAAATGCATTAGGGGTAAATATACCTGGAAATTTATTCATGCTTTTTGCTGTTGATGGTGGCTACCTACTCAGGATTAGGTCCTCCACTGCACTTGCTTGGGGCTCTTGGGCATAACTACATTGTGCTCTAGTTCCCAGTGTAAAAAGCTCACAGCAGGACTAAATTATATCCCTGATGGCTGAGGACCCAAATGGCTGTTCTGGCATTCAGAAACTGTTGAAGGAAAGACAGGATGCATATTTGACAGGAGAAGCAAGGAAGCTGATAATAGTAAACTAGCACAGAGCTATGTAGCCCATTATGCTATTGTAAAGAGAGTATTTGCAATCTGGGGATCCAGTAACAGATGAACAGGCTGCAAAAGAAATGATAGAACCCTTCAATCATACTGAGCATTGGTAAGACTTTAGATGAAACACTGGGGCTAGTTCTGGGTAGCACATATTAAGGTATGCACCAACTGTAGACAGTGCAGAGGAAGAATGGTCAAAGCATGACTTGCAGCTTAGGAATGTTTAGTCTAGAGATAGGAAGTGCAGACTAGATATTAGGAAAGAAATTTTGACAATAAGGATGGCGAAGCTTTGAAATGCATTGCCAAAGAAGGCTGTGGAGTCTCTTTCATTGGAAGCTTTCCAAGAAACTAAGCAAACATCTGTTAAAAATGATGTAAGTATATTTGATTCTCCTTTGGAACATAGAGAAGGAGTAAATTTTGCTTAAAGGGATGAAAAAAACTAGTGACTTCCAAACTCTGGGTCATGCTGTGCTTGAATTCAAAGGATTCTTAAAGTGTTAGCAGCGGCTATATCTAATAGCATTTGACCTTGGAGTTTCTGGCCCCTATTCACATAATTGATGTATAACCAAAAAGGGAGTTGCACTTTTCAGATTAAAAACATTGTAATAAATGACTTCTGAAGATTCCACCTGGACTTCTGACTCTGTGATCCCACAGAGCTGCTGCCAGAGAGCAATGCAAAGCGAAGTGGGCTGAGACAATCTGAAATTCAGATTTCAGTTTAGGTTAATCTCTAACACTAATTTTTAATGGATAAAAATATATAATGGTCATTGCTGTCAAAATTAAGCTGAATGGCCATTAGTGTTGCAGTATCTTTTTTTTTTTTTTTTAATAGCGACTCAGCGTTTTTGAAAAGGACATGCAAAAACATTTTAGTTTTCTCCTTGTGTGATTTATAAAATGGCCAGAAACACTAGGTCACCCCTCTGGACAAAGAATAATTATAAAATGTTCTAACCTACAGACACTTCTTTAAAGTGTAAGGAGAACATAGTGAAACACAGTAAGTGCTGAAAGTCTACAATGAATAAATCTCCCTTTTACTCTCAGTAATAGAAGGCGGCTGCTAATTCTGAAACTCAGACATAGCTGAAAACACCTGTAGAGCACATGAGTGAACCATGAGTAAGTTCATTTAGTGGAATGATGCCTGAGAGAGAACAACTTCTATACCTTAGGAAATGACCATGCATTTACATCATTAAACCTGGGGCTTACAGTAATGGATCTGTTACTAGCTTTTAATGTATGCACAACAGAAGAAATATGGCTTTCTGAGTTAAAAACATGAAAAGGAAAACTAAAAACTTACACGGTATGACAAAAGCATAGAATAATTTCAATTGGAAGGTTCCTCTTGACCTCATCTTGACCAACCATGTGCTCAAAGCAGTGCTGCCTGCAAAGCTCAGAGGGTGCTTTCATTTGGGGTTTGATTATATCCAAGGATGGATTTCCCCCAGCCTCTCCAAATGCTTGACACAGTGCTTGATCATCCTTATTGTTTAAAACAAATAAAAAATACAAAAACCCTGTATGAGACTTTTTCTTGCTGTTATTTGCCTCCATTTGGTGGAGAGCCTGATGTAGCCTTACATGTGCTGAATAGGGAGAAATGGCCACTTTCCCCTAATTTTTATACATCATTCCTCCACATGTGACATCTAGATCACTTTGGTGTTAGTGAGGTGATTCATACTGCTAATTAAACACCTGCCATGCCTAGCTGTGTGTCCAAGTGATAAGCAGAAGGGTGGCTCCTAATTCTATACTGTTCTCAAGGTAATTGAGCAGGTGGTCAGGGCTTCTTGTAAAGAGTTCCCTGTTTTTAAAGCCAGACTTCAATGTCTAGTTGTCTCATTTTACCACAGCAAAAAAAAAAACATGATGTTGAAAATCTGATTACATTCTTATCTCATGTTTAATCATGTACAACTCATGTTTAACATAAAGTGCATGGTTGCAGCTTCTGATGTAGTCAGAGACTTGGAGTTTAACTTAATTTTAACTCCCAGCAATGCAGGACTTGTTCTCTCAAGCTCATTGAAGTTAGGGCTCATGATCCCTCAGTACCTTTCATCTGGCTACTAGGATCTAGAAAACTCTACAGGTCTAAGCACGAAGATTGGATTCATGATTTTTCAGAATTTGAGGTATTTGGATACCTTATTTAGGCCAGTATATTATATTTTCAAATGAGATTTTAAAGTCATATTTTGCCTTTTCCCCATCCTGTCTTTTCTCTGATTAAGAAGTCTCTTGATTCCCTCTGTGCCCTCCCTTCTTCTCCTAAGCTTACCCCTTCTTTCCATATAAAGAATTGCTGTGGCCTGTATCTTAGACACATTGGTTGAACATTGCTGTAGTCATTAAAAAGAATCATGGCTTGCATTATATATATTGATACACAAAATATGACTGAGAAATCAGAAGAGATTTTGCATAGACCTACTGATGAAATTTTATTCTCTAGAGAAAAAAATATTCTACGAAAAGCTGGCATGGAAAACTGGTTAGTAAGTTGTTGGGGGTTTTTTTTTTTCTCCTTTTTCTTTTTTTCTGTGTACCTATCATAAGGTATTTTTGCTTAGCACCTGTGTAAGATATTTATATAAGTTCAGACCCTACCTAGTAGTGCCTATTTCAAACTCATCCTAGGCAGAGAAAGAAAAACATGTAGTTCTAGTTGAATCAAAATTTTTTAAAAATGCTCTGTTTTATTACAGGATACTTTTATATCCATTCGTAAGGCAGGACAAAGCTTTTTTCAAAAAGATTATATATACTTTTAAGTTTTTGTCACTGTTCTATTGCACGATTAACAGGAACATGGAACAAGTGAAGCATTATTGCACAGCATGGCTAGGCTTGCTCTGTGTGCTCACATATGTGCATGTATAGAGGCAAATCCAATGCTTAATTGCAGCTGGGACTTTGCCCAAGATAATGGTGGGTCAAAGTTTCTAGTAGATGTGATGAAAAGGAGCTGGAACAGGTGTAGAACTATACAGGGCTTGTCCCAGGTGGAAGTACTGCTGAAGTGTGACACATTGCTGATGACCAGATCAGTGCTGCCTTAAATGCAAGATTCATCTTGTTTTCTCTGAAACAGAAAAAAAGATAATGAAGTGAGATGGCAAAAAAAATTATAACTTCAATGCTATAAAACTATGGTCCCAATGAAGATAGCGGAAGCTGCTTTAAATGTCTTGGTACATGGGGAAGTCTGAACTATTGAATGTGGAAGTTCTGGTGTACGGACTATAAACTGACTGCATTCTATATAGAACCTAGTTATAGCTATGAAAACATGAACCCTTTTAGATGCATTTGATTCTTGTCTAAAAGAGGTTCATAATTTCATAGATACACGCATGCTTTAATTTTTATTATTAGGAGTGTGCTTGGCAGAGCCTGGTTTGGCTCTTTTGCAAAGAAGTTCTCTGGAAAATCATATCTGCAGAAGTGTTATTATTTGGATTTGTACTCCAATACAGTGATAAATACAGCGAAGACTTCATTCTAGAGTTTTTTGTTTTGTTTTGGTTTTTTTTAAGTAATATTCCTTAAATATTAAAATGTATTTGAAAACTATGTTCTGAAGTATGTTTAGCACTCATGATCAACATGAGTGTTGTGCACAGAACATAGGCTTTTGTTAGGATGAAGGGCCCAGGGCAAGTGTGCAATAGTATGGACTGCCTCAGCATAAATCACAAAGAAAGTATCATTACTGGCCTAGCAAGTCTGGCCCTCATTAGGATTGCCAGGAAGAAAGCCATTTGGCAATAATGGTTGGCTGATATATGGGTAACAGTATGGTAGGAACTGAAATGAGACAATTCAACTTGTTTCTTTATAGTAATATTTCTTTGGAGAAATGCTTCCTAAGAAGTTAGATCTCTTTGATACATGATCCAGACATAGATGATAAACCTACAAGGATGCTGGAGAGGGACTCTTCATTAGGGACTGTAGTGGTAGGACACGGGGTAATGGCTTTAAACAGGGGAAGTTTAGATTAGATATAAGAAGTTCTTCACAGTGGTGAGGCACTTGAATAGGTTGCCCAAGGAAGTTGTGAATGCTCCAGCCGTGATGGTGTTCAAGGCCAGATTGGACAGAGCCTTGGGTGGCATCGTTTAGTGTGTGGTGTCCCTGCTCATGGCAGGGGGGTTGGAACTAGACGATCTTTAGGTCCTTTCCAACCCTAACTATTCTACGATTCTGTGATGATAGGAAGTAGCTCAGGCTTTTTCCAAATACAGTGTAAGTTATGTTGGCAGAATGATGGTGCTTCTTTGCTGTTTCCAGCCATCCATTTGTTTTCTGTGAATGGCCAAATAAGGAATTGCTATGGACCTCTGCACTTGTTTCTTTTGTATCATCCTATTACCTCATTTGACCAATGTCAAATTGAAAAATTTGACACTACTGGTAATACCTTCAAGTGCCTCCTCTTGTTTTCTTCGTTGTAATTTCAGAATCTCCTCAGAAAATGTAAGCTGGAGGAAGAGAAAGGGAAAAGAAGAAGAAAGGAAAAAGCCCCTAAAATTTCAAGGTCATTTGGATACCCACCCCCCTGGAAGTTCCAAAACCTGAAAGCATGTTCTCAAGGGTTAACAAGGACCAAACCAGGATGAGCAGGCTTTAATTCATGTATTTAATTCCTTGAGTTGTGGGTTAATTGAGAAGGATTATAGTTTCAACCTAAATTCCATCTAAAGATGATGGAAAGCTGATGTTCTAATCAACTGTGAATGCTCTTTACAAATGTGACATTCTTGTCTAGTGTAGACCAACATTTTAAGAAAGAGCACCTCGTTTTTGTTGTGACATAATTAAAATTACTTCTGTTCTTGCCAAAGGTTCTATATCCAAATAGCTGTCTACTTATGTCTCTCAAGAGCCAGTTCAATGACACATTGAATAGAAGCAATTTCAGTCTGTTAGTTGATCTTTGATAATTTTTGGCAGCCACATGGAGTTTTCAGCACTCTTCTACAAAGCATTGTTGCCTAGTTTTGACAAGAGTTAAGAAAGCAGTCAAAGACTGGACTATTTGGGTTGCAGAACTCTCTCCTGGCATTGAATTGCCTTAATCCCTGACAATTTTATTTCGTTTTTCAGAACTGTGTGGATTTTTTTTTCCTACCTTTTCTTTAATACCTGTATTCCACCTTGCCAGTTGTGCATATCACATTCTTTCTCTTTCTCTCTAGCCTAGCCTCCTTTAAAATGCTACTCTAGGGACCAGCAAAAACGGGTTTCTAGATACAGCTAAAAATTACTCCTTGAAACAACATGGAATAGCTATTTTGAAAAGAAGGCTGACCAACTGAAGCAGTCATGAGTGCAAGTACTTAGATAGGATATGAACAAGTTTAAATGTGATTGAAGAATGTTTTTCTGCTCTACAGGTTTTTGGGTTCTGTTGTTTGGGAGTTTTATTTTTTAGTTGAGGATTTTATATATTTTTTTTAAGATTATATCTTAAAATATAGAAACTGAATAAAGCACTACTGCCTGTTGAATTCTGACAATTTTTTAAAATCTCTTTCAAGCCTAAAATTTTGGTTCCTAACACGGACATTTTGATAGGATTCTTTGGAAGTTACTTAAATTCTTATACTTAATTTTTCTTTGAAGATAGTAATTCTCTAACCTTACCATCCTTTAAGTTGAGCACTTGGATACTGCTTGGCACTGATAATAATAGTTTCTAAGTAACCCATGTGGGCCATTTTACAAGATAGGAGCATGCAGCTAGTGTCAGGGATATTGAAGTTGCTATGCAAGAAAATGTGCTGATGCAGATCATCAGAAGTTTAAGC
>NW_009941339.1:2321-16913 GCF_000696875.1 Nestor notabilis | reverse complement strand
GCTGATCACATGCCCCAATTCTGTATTTGAACAGAGTTCTTTGATCACTTCAGAAGACAGTTACACTTTCAATTCTGTGAAATTCTGTCATACAGGCAGGCCACTATTTTGTGAATGTAATTGAAATACTAATACAAATCCATCATGCTGATGGACAAGTTAACTATGAGTCTCGGCATCAATACCAGATTCAGGATAAAAGGCAATATGAATAGTCTTTGTCCCTTTCATGATGAACTTTTGTGGAAATTTTACAGGATTGCATTCCAGGTTACAATGTTTAATTTGCTTTTATACCTTCTATCACAATGATCATACCACTTTAAAGATGTTAGGAGCAAGATACACAAATTTTATAGACAGATCATGTTTTTTTGGTGTATTTCTGAAACCTGTCCTTCTGATGAATTCAAGAATGGCTAACTTAAACAGCACAAAACAAAGCCAAAAAAAACAAAAAGGAAGGCAAGCAAAGTTATTTCTAATATGTTTAAGCGTTGGAATGTATATTCTGAGACCTATAAAAAGCACTCAAGTTCAGGTGGCAGGATAAGCTATTACTCCATTATAGTTCAGGCATTCTTTCTCAAACAAAATCAGGCTACTTTCAGGTATACAGGTCAGAAAGATATGTGGTCATTGTTTCTTCTCCTCCAGAAACGCCCAACCAGATACTGTTTTGAAACAATTGCAGAGGCAATTTGGGATCCAGTTTTCCAACAAAAGTAATGAAATCCAAGTGAAGAAGCATAAGGCAAACACCTTTGTTCATGTTTCACTGATTGAACATATTCAGAGGAAATGTGTTTATTTCTGCCCACGTTCAGTTCTAGGGTCTACATTTCCTATTTTTAGCAGGCACGCACTATTGTTAATCTGAGATTTTTGACTATCCAATGAGTCAGAAGGTCTGACTGCCCAGAGATATATGAGTCAGACAGGCAGGAATAGTCTGTTCTTCAAGACACCAGGAGACATAGATTTAAAAAGGAGGCTTCATACTTAGTGAACAATACAAATGGAAACAATGTATAAATAGAAAACCTTTTACCCTTCACGTTGGATTATTTTCCCAGGAAACTCTTGTCCCCAAATTGTTACTTACTATACTGTCTATTTGTATATGAAAAAGGAGAGCTTGTCACCCTTCTTTTTCTTTTCATAGCCACTGTCTATTGGTTAGTTAATGTATTTCTAGGACACACAATCCTTTCACTGCGACACAGCTATTCCCACAGTAGAATACAGAATACGTAAGAAGCCTAGAGAAGGCATGTTGGTCAGGCAGGAGAATTTCATAATCATTTAAACTTATCTTCTGAATTTTTCTCTCTGGGAAGGGCAAACTCCATTAAACCTCAAGACACAGTCATCCTGCAATGTATTTCTGTTTTTATTTTCAAATGCTAATAGGTGAGTTTTCTGACTCTATTCATGAAACAGTGGAAAACTGTTAGTAGCTATAGGGCTACATTATAACTTGTGATCTAGGTATGTAATAGTAGTCTGTAGAAGGATTAATACATGTGCAGCTCCAGCCTCTGCAGAGGTTTCCTGAGGAAGGCAGAAACATCCAACCAGCTATAAAATTTTGGTGGATTCCTAGGCGAGGATCAAGTTTAATAGGTAAATGCAAGATACAAATTTACACTGGAATGCTTAGTAATGGAATAACAGTTCTTTGGCAGCTCAGCAGTTCAGGAATGAAACAAGGATACTATCACTTAAAGGTCATCAGCTTAAAAGTTATCTAAATCACAAGAGACTAAAAGGCATGGTGGTATTCAGGGTAACAAACATTGATGGTCTTGGGTCTAATTAGACCAGATGGGAATACAAACAGCACCAGTTGGCTGCCTTTTGGTCAATTTTAGCAGAAAGCCGTAGGATAAAGATTCAAGCTACATACTGTTTGAGTGAAGAAATAACATGAATCTCTAAGAATCTAGAAATTGTTTTCCACAATGAGTTAGTGATACAAAGAAAATGTATTTTCTAATATCTGTATCTTTAGAGGGGACTTCTGGAGACCTCCATAGGCTTCTAAATTGAGTGAGAGCTTAGTGTGCTCTGAATCTCCTTCAGATTTGGTTCAAGACAAAGATGTCCCATGAAGGGACTAGGACAGCTAAACATAGAGTTATTTAGAGAAGTAGTGGCCTGTAAATGAAGCAGAACTGAATTAGATGTGTAGTAAAATAGCTCCAATTATTAAAAAAAAAAAAAAAAAAAGCAATTGGACTTTTATCTAACCTTTAGTTTGGTGTCTGTAATATTTGCTTCATCTGTTAAGGTCCCCTAGGACTTGAAGTGGTGCATGCTTTCTTTTCAGCCAAATATCTTTCACTTGACTAGAAGATTAGAGTAGAATAGTTCAGTTAGAAGGGACCTAGAGTAATCATCTAGTCCAACTGCCTCACCACTTCAGGGCTGGCCGAAAGTCAAAGCTTATTGCTAGCAAGTTTGAACTACCTTCATTCCTGGAGCTGCCTGTTCTTAATGTGTCTTGAAGAGTCACTTCTTTTTCTGCCCTGTGGTCACTTGGTTGTTATTTCTGACAGCATAGTTAGCTCTGCAATTGACGATGCAGATTTATCCAAACTGAACGGGTGCCTGAATAAGGACATTGTCTTGTAAACAGTAATGAGTTCATCAGTTTTTCATTGCTGGAGGCATCAAGATGTATGACAAAATTCATCCAAGTTTAGTATTTTCCCACGTAACAATAGGGAATATGCATCCAGACTTCACTGGATATGGCTCATGTGAATTTCAATTGTCTCTTCCCCCTCAACAAAAGTTCTAGAAAGCATTGCCTTTGTCAAGAAGACTAATCAGAGCCAGCATTTTCACAAATATATTACTGAATGTGCTAAGTTGAACAGAAAAGTCCTTATAACAGTTACTGATGGGTGTATGTATTGTTCCCAAAAAATGGAACTTTTATGTACTGTTATACATACATGTATTGGCACATACTTGTTTTGTGACTAGTGCCACCAAAGATGGTAGTCGTTTCAGTTCCTTGAACCAAGGGATGCCAATTTAATAAAAGGAAATTACCTTTGCATAATTGAATGGTCATTTCTTCAAGTTAGTGGTCAACCCGTCTATCGTCTCAACACAAATGAGTTCATATTCGATTGGAATGAGATTGATAAAAGGACTATAAAGAGAGCAAGTAGTGATAGGACAAACTCTTAGGTTTTTAAACCTAAAGAGGGTAGATTTAGATTAGATATTAAGAAGCTCTTCATTGTGAGGGTGGTGAGAGGTTGAAACAGGTCATCCAGAGAAATTGTGGATGCCCTGTCCCTGGCAGTGTTCAAGGCCAGGTCAGGTGGCACTTTGGGCAACCTGGTCTGGTGGATGGTGTCCCTGCCAATAGCAGGGGGTTCGAACTGGATGATCTTTAAGGTGCCTTCCAACCCAAACCATTCAGTGCAAGGTCCTATGCCTGGGTCGGGGCAATTGCAGGCACAGCTACAGGTTGGGCAGAGAAGTGATTCAGAGCAGCCCTGCAGAGAAGGACTTGGGGGGGGTGTTTGATGAGAAACTGAACATGAGCTGGCTTCAGTGTGTGCTCAGAGCCCAGAAACCAACTGTTTCCTGGGCTGCATCAAAAGAAGCGTGACCAGCAAAGCTACTTAAATAACAAAAATTCCCAAGTCCAAGTCAAGCTTAAGCAAAAACTTAAGTCATTAAAGCCAGGAAAATAATAAGAAATGTTCTTTAAAATTTCTTTTGTTAATTGGCTTATATTTACCCCTAAATGTCATAAATCCATTAAGTAAAACTAGTAACTCTTTTAATAGTGAAATTTTATTCCCAAGAACATTTAAAAAAAAAAAAAGAATCTAGAGCTAAAATTAGTTTCAAATGTGATGATTTCAGGTGGAAGCAGAAACAATAGATTAATCTGCCATTAAGTATGTGGTTATAATTTTAATCCAGGTGATCTGGGAATAGAAGCAACTCAAGTAAATTGATAGTAGATGCCAGGAATTTTGAACTGAATTATCATGCAGATCAGCAAAAATAGTTAACCAGCAACCCTCAGATTTGTAATACACTAAACTGTTAAGGAAAGTGTAAATATTATGATCTGTGTGGGGTACAATTTATAACAACTGCTCAATTTGTTGAATAAATTGTCTGTAATAATTCTGTGTACCACTGTAGATTTGCAAAAGCAGTCAGACTGGTATCACTGTATTTTTCAATACATCATGGGTGATTCCAACCTATGTCACCTTACATAAAGGAATAATAGTAATTTTGTTAATAGTTGAATAGAGAAACTTTTAGCACCTCTTCTAAAGAGCTGTATACTTCTGTCAGCAGAGCAGTAATGAAAAAGGGCTGAGGAAGTAGGAATGGTGAGCTCAGAAATGTGGTACTTTGGAAGAACTGTGTGAGAGTAGGGCATTGGAGGTGCAAGGGTGCTGGTTTATCTCCCTGAACAAAATTTAGCATGATATGGCACAGCAGAAAACATTAGAGTAACGCCATCTAGAAGGCCAGAAGATCTTGAATGTTGCAATTAGACTGTTTAGAGATAAATGTATATGGAAATGAGCCACCACTAGCCTGTGTTACACCCAGGTCAAGGCAACAGCATGACCCCTTTGTTTCTGGGGGTGGAAGAATCCCTCTAAACCAAATAAGCTGCGAACAAACCAACCAAAACACAGACTGCGGGAAAGAGAACATAAAGGAGAGGTTAAAAGGGGGACGAACATGTTCAGACCAGGCCTGGAGAAATGAAACATAAGGGCATGAACTCCAACTCAAGAAATTGAGGGAGGACCTTTGGTTAGGGCTTACTCTTCTTCCTTTGGGACCACATCAGTTGGGTCCTCTGGTCTGTCTGGTCTAGTGGACTCCTTCAGTAGCAAGGAGTCTGAATCCATTTCAACACCCACGAGTCCCATGGACAAAACTATTCTACATCCAAAGGGAAGAAGTTTGAATAGCAATAATAATAGGAACCAGTATATCTGCTAAAGAAAAGATGACCTAATAGATTATTTCCAAATATTAGACAAGTAGAGGATTCCTTGCTATTAAATATTATCACTTATATCTCTTCTGTCCATCAAGCATTACTTTGTGACAACCTGCAATTTGGAGATAATTGTTAAGTTTTATTCAAATTACATTACTAACCCTGTAACTCATACTGTGTGTAATCTTATCTATCTAAAATGGTTCTGTGGGATGAATGGTTTTCAATTTAAGCCACGTTTTTCCTTTCCCTCTCCCCCTCCCCCCATTGTGCAACAATTAGCGTCAAATCCTAACAGACATAACAATGATTTGAGATAATAAAAAGATTTCATACTTTTCCTCTTGAATATCCTGTGCTAGTGTTCTTTAGAAATTGTTAACTAACCTGATTTGGCAAAAGCATCTTCTGGAAGTTTCATTATCATTTGATTGATGTCAGTTTAGTCTTTCACTACAAAAGCATCTGCTTTCCATAATTTTATCATGATGTGTAATTTCTTTTCCATACTAAAGGAGATGAAAGATTTTAGAATTTACAGTTATGACCATTAATAATATTTTCTTTTACTGGAGCTGCAGTCTGTTACATGAGCAAAAGAAATTGTTGCTAAATTTCTCTCCCTGTTTGCCAGAAAGTTACAGTCTCCAGCTGGAGTTACTCCAGATTTTCACTAATATAGATAGAATTAGAGTGAATTGCAAATGTTTCAAGATGGAAAAATTTCTTCAATCTTTAAACCTGAAATATAAGGTTATGATTTTTATCTTGAATGATGAAGATTAGAAACACCCCTAACAAAACTAGCAGAATTAACACTAGTGAAAAGTCAGTACAAACGAGATTAGAATCAGGTGGAATGGAAATGATCCTTTCCTGTCATATCCAAAATCTGGTTCAGGCTTAATTTATGCCTGGGATAGGAGCCAGGAAGATCTTTCTCATGAATATACATGCATGGGTTAAGGAAAGTAGAGGGTTTGTTGCTGACTGTTTGGCAGCAGCTACCTTGACCATGAGTAGTTGTTGTCAGTTTATTTTGTCCAAATAGGGCAATTTATATTGTGAAGGATAATGTATATCAGTCAATAAAATTATTTAGTTGTTAACTGGAGAGAATAAGATGGAAGCTGCAGGCAATAAGGAGAAATGTGAAAGAAGCACGTTTGTATTCAGTCTCCACAGAGAGGGAGTAGACAGAATCAACAAATATATAAGAAGTATGTCTGATGAAAGGAGTAGGATGAAAGCTTTTGGCTCTCAAAACTGGATTGACTCGTATTACTGAGGCTGGCTCTATCACTGATGATGTAAAAATCAGAGTGAGATTTTATTCTCTGTTTTCTTCCATTCCCACTGTACAAGGGTAAATCATAGCATTGTTTTAAAAGGGAAATTTGTTGTAAGCCTTCATAAATATCAGCATGAAACCATTTCTAGAGCATTAAAACAATTTCATAGCAAAACCACTTAGGACAATTTGATAAGGTGCTCTGACTCTAGAAGAGTAAAAGTCCTCTGTGCATTGTTTCTTAGCAAAGCTTGAATTAACATTTCAGAAAAGAGGAAGCCTGAGGAAGAAATCATACCATGTTTTATTTCAGCATCCACTTCAGTGATCTGAAAGCTTGCACATGTTGTTCATAAATCCTGATAGCCGCATGGTCTACATTTGTAGAAAGTTTGGTACCGTATGGAGAAGACTTAATAGTGTGTGCTAAATGCATAATCTCATATGATATTTCATAACAAAAAATGTAAAATTTTTCTTGGTAGGGGAGGAAGAGCATTACCCAAAGGTCTCTTAGAATGTCACTACTTTTACTTCTGTCAGCAATTGCATCCAACTTTGACAGAAGTCCTTTATTTGGGCAAAAATTGGTAAGAACTCTAAGATTCTACTTCGTTTTCCTCCTTTTGCTTAGTAATGAGAATAATTCTATCAAATATCTAATTTTAATTCATATATTGACTTCCATATCTGAAATTTGTGATCTGTTTCTTATATACTTTTGAAATTAATGTGGTATGCAAGAAGTTTCTGATTAGAGTAAGGCTGAACATGATTAAAGGAGATCCTAAAAAGGTAAATGACCACTTTTTTTTTTTCCCCAATAGATGAGCTAGATACAGATCTCTTTAAATCATCACATTTTAGTTGTCTAAAAATTTGATTTACAGTTATAAATTTAAAGTTTATTACAAGCAGAAAAGCCTCCTTGTCAGTTTTATAATTAATCCTGCCATCATGCTGCCACTTAGCTCTGCTATTAAGAAACGTGTGTCTATGTAGCCTCTCTGAAACAGGGCCTCCTGATGAGATAATGTGTTAGGGAACAATGATGAGTTGTTATATAACGAAACCAAACTCCCTATAATCTATAGCTGTGCTGGTTAAACAGGGGTGGGAAAAAAAATAAAGCTGTTCAATCTATTCTTTTGAGAGGTATTATACTGTGCTTAGACCCCCCTCTAAAAAAGCATTCCAGGATCCCTTTTCTAAGGTTAAAGCTTACTGTATCTTGTGAAAGCCTAGATGTAAGCAAGAATAGGCAACAAGTACATAAAAGATTGAATTGCCAAAGAAACGAGAGCAGAGTTTCAAAACATGCAGGTATCTGAAGATGCGGATATGTGCCTAATGAGATTTTCTAAAGTGCAGGTTAGGGCCTGGGAGATGTATGCCTAACTTGGTTAGCTGTGTCTGAAAATCTCGCTTGGCTTTATTAGTCCTTCCAGTATTCTCAATAGCTTTGAAAATTTGGCTAAGGAAGATGAAAATCTGTTTTCTCTGTTCTACAAACCTGGCAAATCCCCTATGCTCTGGGTGGTGGAAATCACTGGAACTTCCCCAACGGGCAGATTTAGTTATCTGTCCTCCTAGTTTATAGGCATGTGTTCCAGACAGTACAGGCCGTTACAACAGCCAAGAATTTCTCCCTCTTCTGTGGTTTTATAGTATCTGCTCAATGTGGTAAACCGTTTTGTGAGGGACATATGCTGCCATATGAACCAATAGGCATAAACCCCCAATTTATGCTTTTTGGTTCAGGAACACTCAGCAGGTGTGGTACACACAAGTGTTTGCTTTCACTTGGAAAGCAAACTCCTCAGCAATTCACAGGGAGTCTAAAATTGGACTTTTCCAAGCTGTTCTTGCCTTGGCTTCTACTCAATCTAGGGAGAAGAGGTAATTGTATTTCTGCCTTTGGCTTCTCTGGTTCTGAGGTTATTACCTGTTACAAATTAGTTCTTTTCCCTGTTTTTGTAAATCATGGATTCAGTTCTGTCTTTCATTCTTAGCACAGACTTCTAGTTGTCACTATCTCCTTGTAACTGAAGGAGAGCATCTGATTTATTTTTTTCTTTATTCATTAATAAGGCTAGGCACTGCCTGCTCCTGGTCCAGGAGAAGTGTTCAGGGATATCCTTTTATAAAAGGGAATTACATGGGATGACATGAGTGCTTAATCATTAAAAATAAAAGCCACTAAACAGTGAATGAAACCTGGAAAATAAAACAAAATCACTTTTTCTTGGCCTTTCCATGAGTTTGCAAGTCAGCAAAATTAACGTTGTAACTGCGGAAGGCCTAGTCATAAGACAAGCTTCAAACCTCCCTTGCTGTTTCATTGTGCTATGTTTCTCTAATTCTGAGTGTATGCTTTCTCAGTAAAATGTGACTGATCAAAGGAGACAGAGGGGAAAAGACAGAAAATAATCCAAAGCTGACCCTGCTTTATATAGGATTTTCTAGCCAATGTGATTTGTAGTAAAGAGGACTAGAGAGAGAAAAAGAAACCACTTAGTAGCAATCATTTTTAATACATTATTTTAAGGTGGGGTAAAAACTATTGAGGTAATAACTCTTATAAAATTCGAATGGGGATAAAAGGAAACCCAACCCAAACCCAAAAAACCCACCACCAAACACAGCAAAAGGCACTTGATTTGTGAGGGTTGAATGTAATTATAAAAATTCTGATCAATTCTAGTCCTGAGATGGTAATCCTATTATCATAGATACAGAGGCCTGAAGCAAGAAGGTAACAAGAAGAATATATCTGTTTACCCAATTTTTTTTTTAAATAAAAACATGTGGCTTAAATGGGTCTTTGGTTGTTTATAATTGAATTTTCCTGAACAATGCAGGAGTTGGCCATTTCTCAACTGTCTGGGGCATCTGTTTTCACATTCTTCAAATACAATAAAGATTTTTGTTCTGTGTTGGGTTTTTTCTTTTTTTCTTTTTCTTTTTCTTTTTTTTTTTTTTTCCTTTTTGGACTTCCTCTACAACAAAAGTAGGAATGGATGTGAATTTATAATTGGATATGTCTTTTGGGTACAGACAGCTGGAGTCAAAACTGCATGAACCAAATTTTGCCATTAGTTATTCTTAGATAATCTCCTGGAGCTTCAAGTCTACAAGAATAAAGAAGAGACAAAACTATTCTTAATCATTCTGTGTAGCACAGCTGTGTCTTCTAAAGTTTAGCAATCCTTAGTCAAAATAACCTGAGTTTAGTATTTTCTTTCAATGTCTTGCAGTCAAGCTTTCTCTCTGCTGTTTGTCACAAGGTTGGTGTCAAATTTGATTTGTGTTTGTTTTGGGTTGGGGTTTTTTTCATTCCTGTTCTGGAACTCAAATTTTTTCAACTTCTCAATAAAATGCAAGTTGCTTTGGTAACATGAAAAACACCCATAAAGCTAGGACATTAGATCATTAACTATTCAAGGAGCTAAAAGCTCTTAAACTTGTGTTACACACAAACTCATACTGGCTTGGTGTCACAGACTCTTTGGAGTGTTTTTTCCTGCTGTTTTTCATAAATTTGTCCTGGTGCTTGGAAACAAAGGCTAGTCATTCTTTTTTCAGTAAAGGCATTTAGTACTAAGATGTTTATCTTCATTTTGCCAGTGAAATAGAGCTACATTTGTAGTCCATTTTACAATAACTTTATTTGAGCTTCTCATGTTAAATCAACATGAGGAAAAACTGTACCATTATATGTAAAGCATTTCAGCAGTACTGCTGCCTGCTTTTTTTCTTTCTGCTTCTGTAGAAGGCTGTAGTGAGTACAATCTTTTTAGTTATCATGTGATTCAGAAAAGATGTGTTCTGAATGAAGCAACACAGCTACTGTTTGAGGAAAAATGCCCAATAGCAGCACAATGCTACCACACAGTTATCTGGGGGTTTGTGTGTGGTTTTTTGTGTTTGGTTTTCTACATATTGGAAAAGGTAGTATTTATTACTGGATTGAGAGCAGCAGTGAGGATAAGGACTCGGGAGTGTTGGATGACAAAAGAAGTCGGTATGAGCCAGCAGTGTGCACTCGCAGCCCAGAAAGCCAACTGTATCCTGGGCTGCATCGAAAGAAGCATGAGCAGCAGGTCAAGGAAGGTGATCCTGCCCCTCTACGCTGCTTTCGTGACACTCCACCTGAAGCACTGTGTTCAGCTCTGGGACCCCCAACACAAGAAACATTTGGACCTGTTGGAGCAAAACCAGGGGAGGCCACAAAGATGCTCAGAGGGCTGGAGCACCTCCCCTAGGAAGACAGGCTGAGAGAGTTGGGGTTTTTTAGTATGGAGAACAGAAGACTTCAGGGAGACCTTAGAGCAGCTTCCAGTACCTAAAGGGGGCCTACAAGAAAGCTGCATGAGGGGCTTTTTACAGGGGGGTGTAGTGACAGGACAAGGGAGAATGGTTTTAAGCTGAAAGAGGGTAGATTTTGATTAGATATAAGGAAGAAATTCTTCACTAAGAGGGTGGTGAGGTGCTGGCACAGGGTGCCCAGGGAAGTTGTGGCTGCCCCATCCCTGGCAGTGTTCAAGGCCAGGTTGGACGGGGCTTGAAGCAACCTGGTCTAGTGGACGGTGTCCCTGGCCATGGCAGGGGGTTGGAACTGGATAGTCTTTAAGATCCCTTCCAACACAAACCATTCTATGATTATTATGGTAAAGGCAAACCATGTCTTCAAAGGCAGTTTTAAGTTTCAAAGTACTTGGTTTTGTGTTTTTCTGGAATTTATCTCTTTTTAAATTTACACCATTGTTTGGACTATTGCTTTCAAAGTAAATTTCAGATTCTAAAGAGTTTTTTTTTTTTTTTTTTTTTTAATTTGTTCCATCATAGTGCTAAACTGCAAGGATTTGGGATACACCTGTAACACTTCACTCTATGTAGCCCAACATCTCAGTAGAGCTATATAGCAGACTATTGTCTGTATTTCAGATATTTTATTTTTCTTCACTCATCTGACTTTTCCATGTAAAATTCTGTAATTTTAGGCAGTCTCTAGATAAAGAATCATTTAGAGCCTTTTGGAATTTGGAGTTTTGTTTTGTGCTCTTTTTGTTCTTTTATTTTTAAAAAAGCAGGAGGCTACTTTTCAAAGACCGATTATTTTCACATAAACTCAGCAGATCATTTACGAGAAAACTGAAGTGTGCAGGCAAGATACCCAACTAGATGAGCAAGTATATTTAGTACTGGACTAGTGCAAGCAGTTGAATATTGCTTGTATGATCTTTTTGGGGCTCCATGTATAGTTAGTTGCTCTTTCACTGTGAATCCACAGAGGGATTGTCTTTAGAAATACAGCAATAGAATTGCTCTTGTTTTCAGCAGAACTGTGCTTTCCATCATTTGGGACAAAAAGTAGATCATAGAAAGTTTTTTTTATATGAGAAGGTGATTGGGCCAGGTATGATAGCTTTTTTCCCCTCTCTTCTTCAATTCCATATTCCTTTTATTCCCCTTTTAATAGACCTCATTGCACTAGCTCTGATTTGAAATTCTTCTTCATAATATGGAATTCCCCTAGGAACATAAACATCGATATCTCTGTCTAGAAGACTAATCTATCAGGGTTAGATACTTCTTTTTATCACTTAACCATCAGTTCAGAAAAACACTTACCCCCCTCATGTTTTGCATAATGTTTTAGTTCATTTTTCAGATTCATGAGCACTGCTACAGTTTTGATAAGCTATGGAAAAATATGCCCATGTTGTATGTTTCTAAGAAGCTTGTTTTGCTTGTGTGATGTTTGAATATAATTCAGTGGGTGAAACTTAGTATATAAATGGCATATTAAGAATGGTTACTACTATATTCACTTTCATGTCTCTGTGCATGGGTCTTTCTGGCTATTTCTCTTTTTTCTTATAATCAGTCGTAGTGCATTGCACAAAGCAGTGATTCTGTCTCTCAATTCACTCCTGTAATACTTATTACTTCATTATGCTTCTATTCCGAAGCTAAACATATAAAAGAGCTAATGATTTGTCCTATCATTTTCCCAAATCAGGGACTATCTCTCTGCCAGCATAAAATTACAGAATTTTTTGTTTCTTTTCTATGTTAAAAAATGGTACTTCACAATTTTGAGAGATCAGGTTAGAATCTGATTAAGGTAGTCCATGTAGCTTAAAGGATATAAGAATTCCAAATAGTCCGGCCATGAAAGCAGTTTAGGATGTATAAGTCAGTTTAGATAAAGTAAGAGCTAACTGCAGGCCTCCCACAAAACTTGGATGGAGGTCTTTTTGTAACTCAAAAATGTCTGGCCATTTTTTTGCCTTAATTTTTCATATCTCTGCGTTTTGTGCAGAAGCATCAAGAAACTGCAATAAAGACTATTCTGCAGACTCAAGGGATTATGATAAGTATCAGACATTCTGAATGCCCGTCTGAACCTCCAAGGTATTTGCAGTTTGCCTATGACTAATTTCTGGCTGGATCTGGAGGAAGCAGCTCAGGATGACAATTTTTCTGTAGTAATGTATCTGGAGGTACTATTTTTTTCCATCAAAGAGGCCTTTAAGAAAGTTTTCTTCCACTTTCTGGGACATCAGTTTGTGAAGCATTCCTTTGATTTTTCTACCATGAGATGAAGGGAGGAAAAAGAAGCAAACCACATGCTCTGTCATTTCTTTTCTTTAGCTGATGCTGCTCATTTGCTTGCCTAAAATGATGGTAGGGATTACAAATGCATAATACAGGGTCTGCCAGTTGCCCTTTTGCTGTTGATACAGCTCTTAACGTGCATTTAGTGTAAACAGGTAAAATGTCAGGGTAGCTGAAAAGAAAAGAGCAGTGAAGTCAGTTAATTTGATGAAACACTACAGGGGAAATTCTACCCTTAGTCATACCTGACTGAGCTCCTGGATGCCAATTGGAGTTTGAGTGTAAATGGTGGCAGGCCATACCTGGATGTATTTTGCTGAAAAGCTGAGTGGTAATAGCATCCTCTCAGAGGAGACTACAGTTACAGACTGCTGTGCTTGAAATCTTAAGGGAACACACTTCTGTATAATAACTTGGGAAATTGCCTCTTTCTAAGGAGGCAAGAGTGTTTCGACAGTAGCATTTTTTCATGTTATTTTGAGGATTAGAATGGAAGTGTAGAAACTTGTAAGTAGCATAAATGTGGGGCTCTTGACTGGTCAAAAAATAGCTGGTGAAGTTTTGAGATTTGTTTTAGATGAGAACAAAAGTGCAGGTAATTTCTTTTTGGTTGTAATTTGCTTATACCAAAATAACAGCTGTTTAAAACAAAATTTCTGTGTCTTCAAAGTGACCAATATTTTCATCCAGCTATTCCTGACCATCAGTTAGAATTGTATTTAGTTAGGAGATGAAGATGTGAATTTTTTTTTATAGCTATTAATCTCCTTGTTGGTCATTTCTCTTGCATCTGGCAAGCTGCCACTTCTAGAACATTCATAGTACACAAAGAACTCTCAGGCAATTCCCCACATAGCTATGGCAATTCAGGACGCAGGATATTTTCAGAAGAGTATGTTTGACTTTACAAGATGATAAAGAAGAATGGGTAGCTATTTTCAGGGACAGGCATACTTCATCTATCTCCGTCTGTTATTCAATTCTGAATCTCAAGAAATATAATCTATGGTACAAAATAAGACTTGGTTTCTGTAGGTTCATTAGCGAAGCACAGATCCATCCTTCCAGCCAATACTTCAATATGTACTTCAGTCTGACACGTGCTTAAATCTCTTATTAATCATTTGGCTTAAAACAAACTTAACTAGCATCCTAGACAGATAAAGGGAAAGCCACCCAGAATGAGAAATTACTTTTTTTTTTTTTAATATAGAATTGGGGATGTAGTTACTCATGACAGAGGATAACCACTAAACATTGTCCCTGGAGTAACAGTGTACAAATCGTTGAAATAAGACTACATTTAACCATACTTAGGTCTTGTGGTTAAACTCTGTTTAGACCACTTGTCTTTCCAATGTGGAACCTCTTTGAAGAATCTGTTCTAACACCAAATGCCTGTTCCATTATTTTAATTTCAGTGAAGTGTTTAGAAAAACTTCGCTAAATAAATTGTGCAGCAAATATAAGGCAGAACAGAGTATCAGCTGGAAATGGGGGTGCACTCCTGGTTTGCTTTTTCCGGGAGCTTCTCCTTTATAAGTTGCCTCTGTAACATGTTGGGATTTTTTCTCTTTTGTTCTTGCTTCTCCTCAACAAGCTAGCTGGTTTGGCATCTTATACTCATGGGTATTTTTAGCATCTCTTGAAAAACCAAGATGGATTCCTG
>NW_009941339.1:0-2290 GCF_000696875.1 Nestor notabilis | reverse complement strand
GCTGTGTTCTCCAGTAGCTGCCATTGAAATATCTTCTATCTGCTTCTTTAACACTCTTTACTCACCTATTTTTTCTCTATTAAATGTCCATAATATTTATCTCCTAGCAAGTGTTCCTTCTTGGGGGAAGGAGACCTCTGAATTCTAGTTTGTACTCTGAATGTCTTTTGCCCAGACTCTTCATTTGCTGTTTAAATACCTCTCAGAAACTGAAGGGTGTATTTCCATGGTGATTGCAACATGTTTACTGTAGTACCCACCTTGTATTTTTCTTGTGGAAGAGGTCCCTTTTTTCTTTTTTTTTTTTTTTTTTTTTATGATACTGCAGCAATGTGATTTACATTAATTCTGGTAAAATATCCTTAATATCTTTTCTATGTATTTAATGCAATGGGATTTTTTTTTTAATTTTCTTTTTTTTCGGAATAGCTAAGAGAGGAATTGTCTTCTGAACAAAGACAGACTGTAAGGGGTTTTTTTTTAGACCTACCCAGTACATCTTCTCCTGATGCAATAGCTGCCTTATATAGAAACCTGAGTTGCTCTGTGAAAATGTTCTTAGTTATTACAGGCTGTTTATTAGACACGGCAGTTTTCATATCAAAACTTGCAGAAGTGGTATCCTTCTGCCTGGGCTCTATCATGACACTTGCTGGAAGCCTAGAGTGGCTGTGCAGTATTTACTGACGTGTTCCAGGGACATTTCTTGCTGAAGCTTTTGCTAAGGTAAAAATGAGTTTGAAGTACAGACGAACAAGTAAAAGGCAAACCTCAAAGTGAGGCAAGAGTGAGTTCACTTCTGTAGTTACTTGGAGTGCTGTGTGACTGCTACTCCACCTGCCCAGTTTTCAGTCCACAAATGACGAGATATCCGTTTACAACTGGGTCAAACGAGGACAGTGTTCTACACAATTTCAGTAGGAGAGCTCTGCCACCTACATCCCTGAAATGAACAACATGTTCTTTATTTCTTCATAACATTTCTCACTTTCAAGGGCCAGACCCCCAAAATACATGAATTGGATTCAAACCAAATTTCTGAATTAGCAGACTTTTCTGGGAAACACTCTAGGAAAAGCATGGGAACATGGCTGTTGACATGAGCTCTCTTCACCTCAGCATATCGGGACAGCATTGCAAACAGTGCTTGTGGCACAGGCACGTATTCCCCAGGTGTTGCTTAGCCTTTTCAGCATTACCCTGGAGAGTGTATTCTTGCAGATTTGCTACTTCTCCTGTGCCTGTCCTCTTTCACTATTTCTTAGTCGTGTGCGAAAGACTAAGCCGTGTTCTTAGCCGTGTGTGAAAGAGTAAGCCGTGTTACATGCCTTGCTCACTAACCTGAAGCACAGCACCTACACACTGCACATTTGTCATCAGAGGATGGAGCAGCATCTTGGAAACCCCAGGTTTAATCAGTAGTAGCCTCATGTTCAGAAAGCTCTGGATATGAAGTTTCACTGTAAGGAGCAGGTTTGTGATGTAATGTTTATAACATGGGGGGCGAGGGTGGGAAAGGAAGAATTTAAATGCCAGTTTTCAGTCCACTGGTATCACAGAATACTGTAAGGAGAGGGAAGAATCACTGGTCACTGAAGTGAGGAAACAGAGGCACAGAGAAGTCAAAGGGCTGACTGAGAATTTCCATTCTCACTGACCTGGGTATGCATGTGGCTGATGCTTGCTGCGTCGTGTCCAGCTTTATGATGTTTGCCTTAAATGTTTTCCTGAAGCCTTATTTATTCTCTTCTAGAAGCTTATTTCTTGTCCATTCCAAACTTCCAGTGACGTCAGAGTACAGGAGTCCAGCACTGTGCCCTAAGGGAAGCTTAGGTTTAGAGCTGCTCAACCCTTTCCTTCTAATTCAGTATAAATATATAAAAATTAAATTTCTTATGTGAAAAGATAAGGCTTTTGATTTTCAAAAACAATCAAATGTACCTTGATGATATGCCTCAGGTTTTATTTTCTGTTTTGCTAAGAAAAAAAGATACCAACATCTTACAATTTAACAGTGCCTTTCTTTAAACAGAAACTAATTTCACTGAACTCAGTTAATTGGTTTAAAAATACGAAAAAGCTCAACTAGGGTGTGCAGTCAGCTTTTCATAGCACATCCTGGAGTCAGTTACCATGGCACTGCGAAGGATTTTGGTCTCCATGGCAACCTCAGGTCGGCTTGTCGCACCTTTTATCTTATGCAGACTGAAAGCAGCAGCTTGTGGTATCTGGAGGTAATATGTCAAAGAGGAGGCCGATATGTTACCCAAGAGGTGTCAGGTTGGCCTCA
>NW_009941338.1:0-34561 GCF_000696875.1 Nestor notabilis | reverse complement strand
CTACCGGCTGCACAAACACTTCCCACCAGCTTTTATTTCCCAGGCATCACGGGGCTACATGACATCAGGTTTGTAACATTATTTGTGTACGCGAGGAAGCCTTACTGCCAGGCGAGTGCGGGATGGGTGCCTGCCCGGGCAGGCTGTGTTGGTGGGTACGGAGGGGAGCCTGCGACCGGGAGCCCAGGTTGATATGAATAATGCAAAAAAAGAATAGCATACATCCACCATTTTGTACCTCTGCACGATTCACAGCAGGGCCCTCGCAATATGGTGTTTAAATCTATTAGTGGAGTGAAATAATTGTGCGAGAGAAACGGTCGCGTCTCTGTCGTGGAAGGGCAGATGAAAACGACTGGGTGCGCAGAGCATGGAGCCCTTTGCTCCTTTTGTGCGGAAAAGCATGTGCTGGATATTTACTGCTGCCCCACACATGCCCCTTTAAATATAGCTAACTCGAGTTAACTCATTGGGGCTTTCGTGTTTTTCCATTTCGGAAAAGGAAGAGGGTCACCTGTGATTGCAGACGCTCTCGCCGTGTTCCATACAGGTTCGCTGGGTTTCAGCTGCATGCTTCTGCAGTGACAAAGCACGCTTTGGAGAAAATGACTGTAAACACGTTTATGTTTGTTATTTGAGGTGTAGAAGGAGACCAGACCTCTGTATGTGGGGCAGCACACACGTGCGTGTGCAGTCATTTGTTGGTTGCTTTCAGGGAAGGCCATAGGGAGATAATGGACACTGCACCAACATGTTTGTGCATGGGAAAGGGAGAGCACAAACAAAACAAAAACCAGCGCAGGGGAAGGCAGGCACTGGGGAGAGGCTTGGCCTCCGATGGAGTGCTGGTGCAATTTTGGAATGCCTCAGTACTGTTAATGGAAGCTGCTCCATCCTGAAATAATTTTAATGGCCTTGGAATTAAGACATTTCATAAACACCTGAAAGAAGGCTTGGGAAAATGCTGATGGGGAGGGGGCCAGGGGCAGAAAATCCTGTAAACCTCCTTTGTTGTTCTGCTGCCTACTTACTGTGATGGTCGGACATAATGTTTTATTACTATGATGGCAAATTCCAATTTATCATGAAGGCTAAATCACGTTTTCCCTCTGAGGCTCAATTTAGGTTGAGTAGGCAGATTCCTTTAAAGGACAAAAAGAGGGAGAGGGAGAAAATGAAGGTATTTATTCTGCATTACTGAAAATGCTTCCAGCCCTGTGCCCTGTCCCCCCCTCCCCATTTCTGCTGCAAAGGTTGAGCCAAAGATTGTGGTTGTCAGTTATATGCTCAGTTCCCTATCTCTGGCCCTAATAAATGTATCTCTTTAGCCAGGATCGGTTTCTCATGTTTTAAAAATGTCTCGTGACTGTTCTTTCTCTAATGCCCGAGCACAAGGGAAATAATACGCATTTTATCAAAAGATCTGCCTGTGTAAGAATATTGTGCTATTTTGGCAATAGCCGCTCTGATTTTTCTCTTTCCCGGGAAGCCACATATTGAGAGGAAATGACAAGGGTAATTTATGCTTTAACAGCTGAAGAAGAGGAGAATGGTGGTGGTGGAGGGCTGGTTTTGTTTCGTTGGTGCTGCAGGACCTGAAAGCAGCTGGAAAGCCAGATCTGCCCATACTGCAAAGATTTCTGTTGTTCTGCCTGAATGTCCTGATATTGCCAGTAAGATAACGCTGTGTCAGGTCTGTTGAAGTTGGTGCTCTAGGGCCTCTCTTTCAGTGTGGAAGCCTGTACTGAAAAGCGAAGGAGCTCACGTGAGCGTTTTGTGCCAAGCAGCGTGGCTTTTTTTGCTTGTTTTTAATTCTTCAGGGAAGCAGTCTGGCTCTATGAAAGCTTTATCTTGGCAACATTGGTACAATCCAACCAGACAGCCAAACACCAGCGATCTGCAGAATCAGATGTGTCACCCTCCATTTGTTGGCAGATACCTGTGTCCTGGGGGGGGCGCGTGTACAGTGGGGAACATAGCTTTGTAATCTGCTATTAATGATTTAAAGTACTCTCCAGACCCCTGGAATATCATGTTTGTGAATATACAGCACATTGGTTTCAGTTGCAGTAACTGAAGAAGAACAAATGTCGTGTTTAGTTTGAATAATTTGCTGAAGTTGTTGGAGGGAGAATACATTGAAAATTAATACCAGCAAATGTTTGCTGTTTTTTGTTTTGTTTTGTTTTTAAATAAACCTAACAGGAACTTAGTAGGCTCTTCGCTGGAAGTGCAATTGTTCTCTCTTGATGGATAGTTTCCACATTCATTTATTTTTAAAGGATCCTTATCCACTGCCTTTCCAAATATTAGTTTTGGGAGGAATGGCTACCGTACCTAAAAACTTCTCACTATTTGAAGGAAACTCTTTTCCTTGCAGGAAATCTGTAGGAAGTCCTCTGGCCTAAAAGCTGTGGGAATCGGGAATACAAATAAATTCTTTGTCACCCAGAATGTTGGAGGGGAGAAAGTGTCCTGAAACACATGGGCTTTTCAGAGGGCTGCATTCTGTTTATCCATCCATTTAACCTCATCACCATTAACATTATTGTAGTTCTCTTCTAATTAAATGCCGCATTGTTTGGGAAGGGGGTGGAGGGTGGGAAAGAAACCTGAGGGTTTTGCCTCAGTTACTCTGCTTAGGGCAATATGGAAAAGCAGAGGGTCAAATGGCCTTCAGTAAGACGCTAAAAAGCTTGAAACGTTAATATTTGAGTATGCCTGAATGGGCATGTACTTCTTTCAGCACAGAGAAATACTGAGTAACAGTGTTGCAGTCAATGCCATGGTGCTTTATTTAAGGAAAAATACAGTCTCTAAGCAGAGCTGTCTTTGTAATGGAAGTGCAAACCTCATGCTAGAGTGGTGAAGCACAACTGATTTTAAGCAGCCTTTTCAGTAAAGCTGAGTGAGGACCAGTTTGATACTTGCTGGGTTAGAAGCAGCATTGGTGGCTGGCAGTCACATTTTCAATACTTGGGGAACAAACTGCCCATAATTACGGAAAATTGATGCAGGTGCAATTAATCTGAAATTTAAAGATTGTTTGACAGATGAAGGGAGATGGGAAAAAAGCAGGGAATTTAGAAAGTCACACTTTTTTAATGCTGCACAATCTCTTGATACGTGCTGTTAAACCTGGTGTACTCCAGGGTTTCTTTAGGCCTCCTAGCAACCACTAGGTTCAAAGGCCAGGCAAGGAGTTCATTGTTCATGTGGAATATTAATTTCCCACTGGAGGACTGACTTGGAGAAAAAACACTGAAAAAGAAAACTACAACAATGTAGAGCTTTGACCTTGGGTGAAAAGAGATGTTGAAAAGTTTGAATCCAATAAAATTCCTACACGTTGCTGAAAAGAGGGAAATATATTTGAAGTTTATGATAGATTGCTGCTTAATTCAAGGGAAAATAAAGAAATCATATGGAACTGCCAAGCGGGATAAAACTTACTGAAACTTAGGAGAGCTCCAGCCAGTCACATGAAATAACGCGTAGAGCTTTCTGAAACCTTGAAAGCTTCTTGCTTTTACGCCTTTTTTCCTTCTGAAATAACAAAGGCAAATCCTGGATTTTGTGTTAGCGGGAGAGGAGCTGCAGCCTGTGGTCAGCCCAGCCGTTAAACATCTCCAGAACTGAGTAGTGCCCTGGAAAGAAACACTTTCCTGCTGCCTTCCTTGAACTACTTTAGTAAAAGATCTTGGTGTTGAAGGGAGTGTGTCAGTTTGAGGTGGGGTGCGGTAGGGTAGCAGCAACTTGAAGGATGTCTGAAGAGCTTTCTACAACAGTAAAAACTAAGTCCAGAGTATGCTTACTTGAAGGTTACCTTCTGAAAAGTTTCCTACTACCTTATTGCTCTTTGCTATCAGATCTCCTTGCAGAGGTTTCAGTGCGCCAGAGTTGAAAGGTAAAGTTCAGTGTCAGTGTTGCCCTACTGTTACTGGAGTTTGATTACCAAGCTGAAGCAGAAGGGAAAGGAGAGAATTGTGCAAGACTGCTATCCAACTGATGGTATCTGTGTGAAGAAAAGATACCTTTGTGCTCTGTTTCAGGGATGTTTGTGGAAGGTCTGGGACTGCCTCTTCAGCCTTCTTTAACAGTAAGAAGGGTCTTGAGAGCCATTTGGGCAAATCTGAGAGTTTAACAGTCCCACATAGGTTTTTTTTTTTTAATTTATTTTTTTGAGGTTGAATCTCTAACTAATAAAAATAATATTTTGAGATAACCGTGCATGATCTGAAGAACTCAGTTCAATGTTACTTAGAAGTGACAGATACATGCAAATCCTTGAAGCTCGTTCAGTTCTCCTGTCCCTGAATTTAGATGATTCAGTTATCTAAAGGAATATGTTCTAGCTTGAAAGTAGCCCTATTGTAATTAATATTTAATGGAATAATCAGTATTGCATCACCTTCTTTTTCTTGCAGTGTGGTATTAAGAAACACCTTCCAGTTCATCTGCTTAACCGTAACGTGATCTCTTTGCCTCCCTGAATCCTGAGTAATTTTAGGCTGCCTTAGACAAGATCCCTTAGCAGGACAGTGACAAACAACAGAGTGTCAGTGGCTGGCAGTGGCTTTGTCTCTGGGCTTCTGCTCCGTATCCTTTGATTCAGCCTGTGCTGATCTGGTGAACTCCAAGTGGGTCACTCTGTTCTGCTACTTCAGGGGCTATACTGGCTCTATTGCTTGGGAAATTGCTCCTGGACTCGCTGTGCTTTCCAGTCTCTTTTGGGATTGGTCCCTTTTGGCCTCTGCTGTACCCTCTTACCTTGACAGAGCAATAGGAACTTTCACTGCATCCTGATCTGGGGAGAGGGTTTAAGTGTGCTCTGCCTTCAGACCACGAACTCGGTCCAAGTTCATGGACCAGTCATTTTTGAACAGTTCTAACCTTGTTTCATTCCCACCTCTGTTTTCTTGCCTGAAAAATGCAAAAGACAATCTCTCTCCTTCTGCTGTAGGACGCTGGGTTTTACTCCTGTGGTTGACTGCCCACTATTAACTCGCATGTGGTGCTGCGTCCATGCCTGTGTATAACACCACTGTCTCCATGCCTGGTCTTTTCCCACCAGATACCAAGATGTTTTCTGCATTTCCAGGACTTCACTTTTAGACCAAGCTGTGGACTCTGTCCTGTGTACTACTTGTGCATTGGGCTTGACCAGACTGCATCTGAGTAGCTGCTGTTCTTCCTGGCTGCTGTGACCTATGAGTAAGGGGATCCAGAGTGGCTTTTTTGTTCATGGCATTAGAAGTAAAGTCAAAAGAGGAATAAATATAAGAAAGAAACAGAAGTCTGTGTGTGTGCCTGTCTTATCCAGGCCTGTTCATGTTCCTATCTCAGTTCAAAGCACTCATCCCTGCAGGGCTAAGTTTCAGGTTATTTCTCCTCCCCACCCTGTGTCGCCACTTGCATTCAAAGTCTCCGTGTTCTCTCTGCTGGTTTGCTTGGACCTTCGGCCAGGTTGGTGTGCACAGAGGTGCTCCAGGTTCAGGTCACCAAAGGGTGTCCTCCCATTGGCGTTTGGGACACCAAGAGACGTCAGTCTAAATCTGAATGCATTTCTGGGTGTGCTTACCCGTAGTCCTGTGATTGCAGGCATTTTTTATATGCACACTAGGCACCATGATAGCCTACAGAAGATACAGGAAGCTCCTTTTTCAAGAACAGACAAGGTTCAGAACAAACACTACTGGTTCATCACAGATAGCTCCCAGTCTTTCACAGGTGTAGAAGTTACACTCTGTCTTTGTTGGCAACATTTGATAAACCTGGAGGGTGTTGAATATCTTGCCATTTTGGAATTGAATAGCAGCCACATCTTTGCAAAATGCATTACTTGTTGGAGGAGGCTGAAATGTGAGGATTTTGCAGATCACCTTCGTTTAGCCCAGTGACCTGCTCAGTTGTGAACAACAATAGGCCTTCATTTGTATGCAGGACAGCTCATCCCAGGATGAACTACCATCTTTGCAACATTCTTTGCACAGTTTAAACGGGTAGAAGTACAACCAGGTATGAAGGCTAAAAAGATGATGTTTTGCTAAGCATGTTGTAGAAGCCCCCCCAAAATTGGGAGTTTCTTTTCAGTGTTTTGGAAGCTTCATAACCCATAGCAAGTTGTAGAATGTCTCTGTGAACAACATTAAAATTGAATGAACATTCTGTCACCTAAACTCTGGGCCATGATTCAAGTAAAGCAGTGCTGAAAACGTATTTCAGATACGATGACTCTTGGCTCCTCCTGAGCATGCTTTTACCTGCTTGGAAGAGGCCAGACCGTATTAAAGCCATGATCAAAAATTGTCAGCTAATTTAGAACTTCTGTAAGAATTGCTAAATAATAAAATATTGATTATGTTTGGGGTTGTTTTTTGCTTGAAAATTGTAATACATTACTTTCTTTTAAATGATAAAGCTAACATTAAATTCTCAAAACTGGATATTTGATGTTTTTGGTGGAGTGGATGTAAATCTGAGCCTAGAAAGATGGGTTTCCCTTTGTAAGTAGTATCTAATGAGTACTTCATGCAATTCTGCCTAACCATTTGGTTTAAGAGGAAAAGAGTAGTAACCATTGAAACTGAGACCTGAGTGCCTGAACTTAACCAGAAGACTTTCAGTTACAGGTCTTCTTTTATAGGTAGATTAAATATGAGGGTGGGCAGCAGAGGGTTAAAAGCTTCTCTGAAAGTCTCAGGAAACTGTGTGCTTCTGTACCTGTCCTTGCAATAATTTTTGCTATCGAGGCCAATGGCAACCTGAGCAGTCCCAGGGAAAGTGCTTGAATACCGAAGCTGCAAAACTCTTCCAGGGCAGCATTTGTTGCTCCCAAGTGACTGCCTCTAGCTATGAGGGGGGTACAGAAGGTGTTTTTAGCTACTGGCTTGCTTTTTTCAGCACGTTTATTGAGTTGGCTGCTCTGCTGGTGCTGTTTCGTATCTCACTCTTGGATGACATATAGGTGCTGGAATTATCTTGCTCAAATAGGCTGTGGAGGAGAGAGGTGAAAAGAAGAAAGGAAGACCCGGCTTTACAGGAAGCGTATTTCGGGTGTGCAGCATGATGGAGTGGGTAGAGCAGTCTAGTTTAGACAGAGCCCTGGGCTCTATTGGCACCTTCCAAGCAGTTTGCAAAAGGTAACCGAAACAAGAAAACTTGATTTTCAACAGGCTTGAATTCATTATAAAAAGGATTGCAAGTTTCCCCTTTCCTTCCTCCAAAGAGAGGTTAAAGTAATTGGCTTTGGAATTTAGGAGGTGAGGGAGGTGTTCCCAGTAGTGTCAATGGTCATTGTTGTTTTCCTGAGCACTTTAACTGTTTCTGCAGTTCCCTGCACTTAGATTGTTACGTGTTCAGTAGGAGAACTGTCTCTTGTATTTTGTACTGTAATATTGCCAATCACGAAAAAGGTCCTACCTCAACCCAGGCCTTGAATTGGTAACGGTGGGTAAGAGCATCCAAAAATAGGTGTGTTCAGTGTGATTAGAGCAGGCCTTGGTCTGTGAGTGAAATCCTGCCTGCCTTTGTATGCCATGGTGTTCATAAGAATTTTCCATCTCTCCTTCCTGCAAGAAGCTGAAAAATAAAACCTGTTTATAATACCAGCAGTAAATGGTGTGGAATGATGGTTATTCAGTGGTGTTATCACTCCATCTTTATCAGCCAGCTCCTCACAACCCAAAGATAGTTCTTTTTTTCATCGAGTTGTAGATGATGCGATTCCTATAATTGTTATATAATTTTACAGGAGTGGTTGTTGTTGCTCAGTGGGCAGTGCTAACTGCAGGAGGTAGCCACAGATGCACAGTTTGTTAGAAATTTCGAGTTGTGGTGTTGAGAAAACAGCTCTCAATAGTTTTATTGGATCTGACAGGGTGTGAAAGCAGAAGACAAAAGAGGAAGAACAAACAATTTATTAGAGGAACTGCTTTTAATTTGTGGACTTCTATGTGGACCTGATTATTGAGCATAGCGATGGCCTGTGTATTGCACTTGGATTTCGGGTATTGTGAAAACGAATGAACGAGAAGATGATTGTATTTATACGAGACTTTTTATTTAATGAAAGTAGTGGGAAGAGGCATCTTGCAAGTCTTTGATTTTGTATCTGTCTTGTAAAGTTATTCCTAACTTCTGTTTCTTTGTGATCCATGAGAGGTGTTGGTGGCTAGGCAGTGCGTTGCATGCTTTAGCTTTCAGCTGAAGTGAGTAAGCAGGAACTGCTTCTGTTCAGCAGTTTAACTTTACCCAGTTGCCCAGCTAGCCTAGCTGAACTGCAGCCCGCTCTCCTCCTCATGCCTTACTGACCAGGGAGGGTATTTTGAAAAGTGTGTCTCGGAGTAGAACAGACTCCTGGACACTAGTTGTCATCTTCCCAGACATGATGGAGAATGCAGGATGCTGGAACTAGGAGCAATAGGAGAATCCCTTCTGGAGTTTGGGTCCTGTCCTCAGTGTGATATGTGTGTTCATGAAGCATCTCACACAACTGTTCTTGAGGTGCTGATAGCAAGTAGAAATCTGCATTTAGTTATCTCAAAACACCTTTTCCAGCTACAATCTTCTTTCCCAGATGTATTGTTTAAAGGGAAAAAAAAATATGAATGGTCCTTTGTAGTGAATTTGACCATAAGATTTTGAGGCCTGAAGAGTATAATAGACAATTCAGAAATACTTGCTTAGTGTGGCCTGGAAAAGGCAGAGTTCAGTATGAAAGCTGAGTTCATCATAACACAGGAAGCTGTGCTGGGAGAACCTAGATTATATAAACTGGTTTTCTTGCCCATTTGTGTTCTTTTAATTTCCTCCATAATTTCCTATGAATTTCCTGTTGATGACCTGTGACCTAGGTTCAGAAGATGAACTTCTGACCGTATGTGATAACGTTTTAAATGTCATGAATTGGACCGTTTATCTTATGAGTGAGTAAAGATGATGTACTCAATTTCATTGTGGTACTTAACTTTGCCTCCTTAATTTTCATAGCATTTTAGAGCCAAAGTACCATTCTTCATTTCCATAGGATGTTCTAAATTCTGCTCTCCTGAGAATTTACATTCTTGGATCATACAGTGACCTTGTTTTACTACACTTAAGCCTTAAACTAAATATTTTTCTAAACAGGGTGAGATGGAAGTATTTTTTTACAAGGTTTTCTTAAGATTTGTGTGCTTTTAGGTGTAAATGCTGCATGGCTGGCTGGGTGAGCGGAGGGAACAAAAGCTTCAGAGGGAAAAGTTTATTGGCTTTAATGTTAAGTTTGGAATGGCTGCAGCCCCCAGATGTAAACTGGGCATGTCTGCAGCACATCTCTTGAGAGATGGAGGGCAGATACCACTGGTCATGGAAAGCTCACCCAAGACCCAAGTGGTCTCTCAGCCTCTGGTACTTAACTTCAGGGCAGGTTCTCTGACACAGAGATGGGATCACAAGTGGCAACAGCATGGCTTGCTGCTCCCTTGTGCTAGTCCAGTCCAAAATGAGCACCAGAGGAAATCCATCTTTGGGGAGGATTTAGAGGCTTATAATATGTTACAGGTCTTTAGTCTCTGCTTTTGTTGTGGATGGACGTAGTTACTTTCTTGCTTCTTAGATACAAATGTTTTACAGTCTTACATGTTATATTGGTTTCTGATGGAAACTGTGAAGAATCTTAGGGAAATTATGGGGAGTGGTGGATATGCATACACTTAGTAGGATCATTGTATGGAAGTACTGTGAGACAGGTCTCAGTGAACATCATTTGGGCTTCTGTGTGGGGCAAGTGTTCTTCCGTAAGCATTGAATTTCAGTAGTGAAATCTTGAAATCATATTTGCATGGGATGTCTGCATGGGAACGGATCTGGTTGGACTATTTTCACAGAATACAGAAGCAAAAACTGGTTTTCTGAGTATTTTGGGTTTTTTTCCCAGTCAGCTCTAATGAAGTCTCAGTTTCTGATCAACATTTTAGAGTTTCTCTGGAGATGTGGCCATCTCTAAGTGAAATGTTTTGCAGATGTTATTTTTCTTCCCTCTAAAATCACAAGACATTTTCCTTTCAGTCAGTCTTAGGTTCAGCCTGTATAATTACTTTAATTGCAGAGATAGTCTTCAGTAACCATGAGTGTAAAATTAAGGCATCTTTTGGAAACCTCATTTTAAAACCCACGTTCTTAACTGCCTCTTTTCACGAGAGTAGCTCTGTGAGGTATTGTGTATTGTAGAGCCACGTGCCATAACTTTTCGTCACATACATGGTCTGCCATATTGCCCTGTGCAGCTCAGTAAAGCATAGTTCATGTAAGTTTATCGAATTTTCTATTAGGTAACAGACCTGTGCTCTGTGTGTGTGCTAGTGGTTATACATGGGAATGCACGCTAAGTCCATGAGGGTCCAGTTCTGTCCTTTAGTGGGAACAGTGCACAAATCTTTGGTCGACTGGGGTGAAAACCTTAAATCCCAGCAGTGCTGCATCCTCTGAACAATGCACATACGTGCCTCTCTTGCATGGATTCTTGGCCTACGTCAGGGAATTGGAAAGGCTGAGGAGGGCATAGCTGTAACTGCTGAGTAATTCTCCCTTTTAATTGAAGTCTGCCTTTGAATAAGGACCATAGGTTGGGCAACTAGAGAAACTGGGGCAGGCTTACCAGAATCAAGGGCGGGTGTGAATGCAGCGAACAAAAAGAGGAGTTGTGGGCAGAGTTGCTGTTCTGCCAGAGCAGGCTTGTGTTCTTGCATCCTGGCCACAAGAAATACGCTTCCCTAGCTCACCCTTAGCTTTCAATTTAAGTCATTTAATTCACTGGATTTAAATCAGGACCATCGCTCCTTCACTTGTGTGTGTCTGAGCTCATTTCAAAGGCTAGTAACTGATACAACGCTTTTGTGCCTACCAGGTGATAAACTCATTCAGTGTTCTTTCCAGTGCTGATTGTTCCAACAGTGTGCTCAGCTTTTCATCATTACTCCTTTTATCCTAACAGTATTACCTTTTTCACATCTACAAGAAATGTACTAAAGTAACATGAAGTGTTTCACTGTAGCTTGCGTTGAGAGTTAAATCTTGAAAAGGTAAGTTAAAATAGTTGAGGATGCCTGTGTCATTGTAATTCATTCGCTAGTTAATGGGGCAGTTGAATAGGATGGTGTATTTCAAGTAATGAGAAAGCATACGAAATGATGTTGATGTTGGATTTTACTTGTGGGTTGGTGTCAAACCAAGCTCTGTCAATGTTAGGTGTGGCAAAATTGGCTGGGGCCACAGCTGCCCTTTGGAAGTGTTGTGTTATCTATGGTAAAAAATCAGCTTCAAACCCAACTTTTCAAAACAGAGCGTTTGACCTGTGTTTTGTGCTCCCAAATGGATGCATGTATGTGATTGCTGTGCATAATGCTGGGAGGGCTGTTTTGTTACGGGAGACCTTATCAGCTATACACTACCATGCAATGACAGTTTCGGATGATGGTCTTCCCGCAAGAGCTGGAAAGAGTGTGGAAAATTTTCCTTCATTTACCACAAATGAGCACCTAAGAGTGGCCGTGTCAGTTAAGACCCAAGTCCGTCTTGCCCACTTTGCTGTGTCCATCTATGACCACAACAGCTTCCCAGGGAAGCAGGAAAAGAGAGCAAATGCGTGTAGTGCTTCCCCTGGTGTGCTTCCCCACAGACAACACAGTTTGTTTAGCAGTCCTCAGCAGGTTTCTCTTGCAGATACACTGTGGTACCAGAGAATATGAGGGGAGTGACAACTGCTCACCTTGTATACAAGGAGCTGCCCTATGGCAGCCCCAGGTTATGTGCACTATCAGTACAAACTTGCATTAGGTTTCAAACCTTTCCTGTCTTGCAGCATTTCTCACTAATGATGAATAGTGACCCACATGTGAAGAAGATTTTGAGGGTCTTGGTATTTTTGGTGGTGGAAGAGCAGCTGTAGGTCGAGGCAACATCAGTTCCTTCTCTCCAAATACAACGCACAGAAGTTCCAGATTCCTGTAACTGGGATATTAATAGTATTCACATCATCACATTCTTTTCTGAAGTCATGAAAGAAGCATTTCTTAGTTATTTGTGTAATTCCACTTATTCCTTCTTTCACTTAGTTTTATTCCCTTAGTTCCTCCCTTTCCTTCCCCTCTAAATTCTGGGCGCCATAAGTCATCTCATCTTGAAGGTGACATGTGCCTAGATTAAAGGCTTGCATTAAGCAGGAGTTTCTTGTTACATCAACTCTTGACATTCCAAAAATGTCAACTCCTAATTCACATTGCAAGCAGGATCTGGTGCCAAGACGTAAGCCGTTTCCAAGTCTTCCGCTTATTAATAAGGCAGAACTGCTGTTTCAAGACACAGTTGACCTGAGAAAATACTGCAGAGTGAATCCTAACTTTTCATGTCTCCAAGGTATCCCCTTTTCTTATATTGGAGGCGTTGGCTGGCTCACAAGATTAATCTTGGTGGAGAGGTAATTGTTCAGCTAGTAGCTGAAGGCCATAACTTTCCAGCATGGCTTCCTGAGCTTGTCACATGTTGGGTGTCTCAGTGAAAATGTTGTTTTTTGCAGGAGCCAAATGTTCAGTGTCTCTGAAGGCTGGTAAATTGGGCTGTGCAGCTTTCAAAAGCCATGTATCTCGATTTGCATTTGGGCTTGAACTGACTCTGTCCATGTGCTCAGCAAATAGGCTGCCTTTGAAAATGGCAGTGGAATGTAGAGCTGAATACCTGTCTGGTTGCCATCATCTCTGCAGAGCTGCCAAAGCATCCATCAAACTGATGTCCCCAAGCCCCTTTAATTCATAGACCAGCATTACAGAAATACATTTTCAGGTGTGTTGTGTGGAGATGACTGCATGTGGTGGTTTTTCCAGTGATGGTCTGCGTGTGTGCTCTACATGGTCCAGCCCTACCAAGGGATGCTGTATGCACAATCAGTGACGCTCATGAAAATCATCTTTCTGCTGTTTATGTGCAAAATAATTTTATATGTGTGCTCAGTGGCATAATATATAGGTTATATATAATTTTACCTTACACTTATGTTCTTTTTAAGATGTCTCTCTTTAATCTCCACCCTTCTGCTGAAGTTTTTATTCTACTTGTTAATACAGTGTCAGTGCACATCTGTTCCATATATTCCATTTGAGGAGACAATATTGGCTTTGAACAACCTGGTTTAGTGGAAAGTGTCCCTGCCCATGGCAGTGGCATTTGAACTAGATGATCTTTAAGGTCCCTTCAATCCAAACCATTCTGATTCTACAATATTGTGTAGCAGCATGAGTGTATTTTGTTTATGCTTTGTGTACATCCGCAGGTGTTTAATTTAGATGTGCATGCTGTTAGTAATTGTAATTGATGTTGCAGATGTGCTTCCTAGCAAGACTAAAATATAAACATTGGAAAAATAATGCAAATAGAAAACATAGAATGCAAACCAGTAAAAATTACAGAAAAGTGATGAAATTTAGTTGTATGTTCAATTAAAAAAAGTAGGAATTCATTCTTGTTTCATCTGCAGAAGTGTTGTTAACCACTGCTGTAGCACTGAGATTCACACAGGAGATTGTTTTTTGTTCACTGCAGTCCATGATCTAATCTGTCTAGTGGGTGCTTAGTCAGAGTAATTCCAAAGTAGATGATTTTAGAGTCTGAAGTTACTATTACATATTAAAAAAATTAGCATTTTAAATTCTAATGTGCAATAAGAACAAATCAAAGGTCCCTTACAGATCTTTTGTGAGCGCTTTAAAAAAGTATGTGCTTTTAATCTGTATTATCTAATCTAGAAGCAACACCAAAGGTCAAATGTTAAGTGTTTAATTTCGCTTCTCTAATTGTAGGATCATTGAAAATGACCTGATAGACCATGGTGTCAAATTCTTCTTTGTATAGCAGTGCAATTCTATTGATTTTTTTAAGCGCTTTGTAGATAGTTTAGTGTAGCATGAGAGGAAAAGCAGGGCCTTTGAGTCCATTGCTGGCAACAGGAGCATAGTTTCTCTAGCCAGGCAGCAGAATTTGGACTTCACTTAATGGTGGTCAGGGAAGACCAGGAGTAATTTGCAGCATGAAAATCGGTACACTTTAGTCCTCTGTTTGTTAATGGTGTTGCGTTATTCCTAATTGTCTGATTTAAAGGGAGATACGCATGCTCTAACACCACGTCTTTGCAGCAGCGTCATTGACAGGAACCGTGTTAATACTGTGGCAGGGGTGGTCTCAGTCTGGTCTTGCATGTGCACATATGCTGGTGATCGCTTGCTTGCAGAAGGGTCAAAAGGGGACTAGAGCTCTTGGTGCTTAGGTGGAGGTAAAGGAAAAGCTCCTGAGGCACTTATGTCAGAAGCATGTAGGTGAAGGAAGGGGAAGAACTGGAGCCTGAAGCAGTTGTTGCTGAGTATTACTTGCAGACAATCCTAAACTCAGGACAGGGTGCCAGATTTCATGTTAAGATGTCCTGCCTTGCTGAAACTTGCTGTGGTGGGACGTCGTAGAGTTTATCTTTCCCTCTTGTGATCCCAGGCTGCACCATGTGTCACTGCAACCTGGTGGCCCCTCCCCTTGATTTTACCAGTAGTTTGGGGAAGCAGGTGGAAGGCTCAAGTGTTCTAAGGGAGATGTCTCAGAGCGGAGGCTGCAGGGCTTTCCCTGGTAGTTATTCACAACCAGCTATTAAAGCAAAGGGCCAGGAAGTTTTTCTGGGCTGCGTTTTCCCACTGGTTTCTTTCACAGAGCTTTTCTCTCTTGTGGGTGCTCTGATGTCTCTTCGTATGACTGAGCTTTGGCTTCATCCTTCCCTCAGTACACCTTAGGATGGGTTACCAAAACTTGTGGGGACATACAAGCTTTGAGATTGCTCCCCCTCTGTCAGATTTGCTTGATACTGTCCAAGAGTTATACCGTGAAAGAACTGACAGTGCAGGGCTAAGACAGACAGCTGTGTCACACCATGTGTTCCATTCCAGACCCCCCAAAAGGTCTATGAACATGTCTCCTAGGAATATATGGGGGCCCCAACTTCAGAGTATTTAATTTACTTAATGGTAAAATTATAGAAGACTATGGTTAAACCAAAAACATTTTACTAAGAGCAGAGGGTTTGTTTTGATAATTCCAATTTCAGAGCTTGTCACTAACAAAGTCTTTTAAGATGTTCCCCCTGCCTCTTCAGCAGTGGGGAGCAATAAGCTGTGTAATTTCTAGTAACCTGTGGGCTACGCTCTCTGCTGCAAAGCTTAAGTGCCCATTTCTGCTTTGGAGGTAGGAATTTAATTCAGCATCAAGGGGAACCTTGGATGTGTAAATATTAAAGGAATGGGCCAACAAATAAGGTTGGAACATTCAGCAACATTTCACAACTCTAAAATGAAATATATGAAGTGCAGTGTTAGCAAATGTTTATATAAAACATGCTATGGTATTATTACATTGAACAATTATACCTCTCTTATCTCAGGCACTTATCTCTAGCTAAAGCCAAGTGGCTTGCAGGTTTAAATTGCTCGGTATTTTTGAAGTCAGTGTGGTAATGAAATATGCTAAGGAGCTGGGTTTCATGTGTGAGCATTTTGGGTATTTTTTTTGGCCTGCCTACTTTAATCTTTGAAGACACAAAAATAATGTAGTCAGAAAGAAAAGGCCAAAGTCTAATGAATTTAATTGCAAAGAGCTGATGTTTGTAGTTGCATTTAAACCTTCTCTTCAGCATTGGCATCTCACCTTTGCCATTTTGGAAGTCTTTTGTATAGAAATATTTATATTATGTGAGTGTAAACCTTATGTTGCCTCTTGTCACTTCTTTCACAGCCACGAAGGGCTCCAATTACAGTGGGATTTCTGTTCCTCTGGTCAAGGGCAGGGTGGTGGCACTCAGAGACCCTGTGCACAAAGAGCTGACGGCCTGCCACCGAGCCTGTCCGACCAAGCAATTGTGAATGGATAGGGTAGTGTAAACTAATTCATTGGATGTCTAATGGCTCATGCTGTGTTGTATGCTTGTGAAAGCTGTCTGAACCCAGCTCAGAGCAACAGTGAGAGTATATTGAGGCATGGCTTGTCTTAGAGATCTAGAAATCATAGTTATTCTCATATCCATCTTGGTACATATAGGTTCTTTGTATTGCTTTTGTTCTGTGAAAAGCAGAAGGCATAACCTGCTCTTGTTGCTTGCATTTAGATAAGAAGTTCATATTTGCTATGGAGTTTAAAATGAAAGGGATTCTTTTCTTTTGGTGTGTGAATATGTTGCTTGTCCTCACTTTCATGATCAGGGAAGACAATACCATCTCTTTGCAATGATGTCTTCATTTTAACTGCAGCTATAGTTTACATGGAGGAACAACATTAGGGAACAAATCAATACGGGATTTATAGTTCTTCTTAGGGTAATTCATCAAACAAGACCAGCCAGCTCTCCATGCGACATCAGCAAGTGCTTTGTGGCTCACCAGCAGAGCAAACCTCAGAAATACTGTGGCCTGGCTTTGGAGGTCAAAGGAGGGATGTGCTTTCTGGTGGTTCTCGAAGCATCATCAGTACAGAACAAGTGGAGGTGGGAGGTTTTATGGTTTTAATGGTGAGCACACATGCCTTTAAGTGGTTTCCTTTTGATCTAAAATCTATCATTACTGAAGTTCCTGTGCTTCTCATCTTGACTAATCAAAGGTTAACTTCCCCACCTTCCTTCCCTTACTTCTTACTCTCCTCACTCTTCCCTTTCACTCCCCATATTGCAATTGGGAATAAGTAGGAAGTTCATTGTCAGAATTCCTAAATTTTACTCTGTATTGGGACCAATGAAGCCAAAGAGGCAGGTACTTCTTTGTAGCCAAAAAGACCGGGAACTCGGCAACTAGATGGTAAGTGCTGGCTCATAGCTTCTTGATGCCACCTTCCATGTTTAGCAGTACTTTGCCAGCTTCCATGTTTGGATTTCTTTATTATCCCTTCTAGCCTTGCCTCACTTCGGGTCCGATGCGACATTTAAGAAATATTGATTATGCCCCTGGCTCTTGAGAGAAATCTCTGTTTCACGACGGAGAGTTGAATCTGCCTGGAAGGAGCTGAGCTGTGGTACTTAGAGGAGGAGCCAGACGAGTAGAGAAATAGCTCAAGAATCCTGAAGGCAAAAGTACTGACGTGTCAAGGGATTTATAAGCTGTGTTTTTGCAGGATTTATAGCTGTTTATTTTCTCAAAATGTCACTGACAAACCGTCCTCACACCGAGGAAGCAAGTTGTATTTCAAAGATTGTGTCACCAAGAGAAAGAGACTGCATTTGTGTTTTATTGATCTCTTAAGGTGTCCTCTAAAACACCTTGAAACATCTTAGGAACGTTGGTGTCCTGACAGTGAATGGTTCTATTCTGAGGTTTACAACATAAAACTTTTACCTCTTCCTGTGCGCTTTGCCAGCAACTTTCAGAAAGCTTCCTGTGACGTTTGTAGGAAGTTTGACCTGTAAAATGTCAGTAAGTATGAGGAGAATTCCAGAAAAACAGATTAAACCACGGATTCTGAGCTACCAGCACATCTGGTTTACCTCTGGTTCTATCAGATGAGAGTCTGTTGGCAATAACGAGACATTTTTGCTCCTGGCCTTTACCCTGGGACCCTCCTGCTTTATTTCACCCTCACCTCTTCTGGGCACTCTGCCCCCAGCCGATGACCCTACTTTCAGGAAAGGTCCCTTCCCACAACTTCGCCTTCTGCTGCCGTATCACGTAGGCAGGCTTTGATGGTTTCAAGAAGCAAGACCAATTTTGATTTTACAGGGGAATCAAAACAGAGCTCTGACTCATCGGCATAAGCAGGGTATCAAGACCTATTGGATTTTGGGCTGCAAGCAATTGCTTGTCAAGTTAAAACTGTCATTGGAGAGAGAATATTTATGATTTTTCCCCCTTTTTTTGCTAGGTGGTGTGTGTATACATGTTGCCTCCATATGGATACATTTATTTCCACCCAAAAGTTGTGATACTTCCCTCACACCTGGTCAGGATGTTTTACTGGAAGCCATACAGTGCGTTCAGACAGATCAGAGCAGCTTCTCAGTAAAAATGCTACAAGAAGTCATAGCAAATTGGATATACTTTGAGTTTTCATTGCTACCTTTTTATTAAAAAAAGAATAATTTAAAGATCAAAACCAAATGTTGTGCACTGGTCATTGGCATGGCTTGTGTTTTTCATTTGTGGTAAGTTAGTTGGTTTAGTTGATGTGGAGCCTGAGGGTTTAGGAGAGAGAGGTAATTGTGTTGATTTGTTGCTAGAGCAATGTGATATTTTGGCTTCCAAGCTGACAGTGGTACGTTGAAGTAACAGTTTAAAACTATGTAGAGGCAAAATGCAATGTTTGTTGGATAAAAGTCCTTAGCTGACAACTGTAGTAAAATGATCTTAGGTTCTTTGACCTAACTTTATATACCAGATAGCAAAGAATCTTAATCCTAGAAATACAAATTCCAGTGTTCATGACGTGGGATGCTACTTTTCCCCCATTCTTAAGCCATTAATTGAAAGGAAGGAAAAGAAAAACAAAACTGAGAGTTAAGGTTGAAATACTCTAACCTTCAATTTAGTCATTCTTCTGTGCAAAAAAGAATGTTTTTAAATCACGTGGCTCACTTATGTTGCACTTGTGTTCCAGTGTTCCACACTGTTCTAATTCAGAGCATTCAGGATTTTGAAGTAGTTTAGTCAGACTTTTATATTTTGAACTAAAATAAATAGGCATATGGTAAGTGGAAGAACATATAATCACTCTGCTGCCTCCAAATTCTTTTGAGGTCAAGAATTTGAAAACAGGAACCTATAGTGTGGCTTGTGAACACAATAGGAACAGCTGGTGCTCAGCACTTTTGAAAACGAGGTCACTTTATTCTTGGTTGAAATGTGCAAAATGGGTCATCTGGGCATAGGCTTAAGACAAAGGCAAAACACGTGGCCGTTTATTACCAGGTTGTCCACGTTTCCAGAACTAGTTGGTTAAAAGGATTCATTTAAACAAGGGAACACTGGGGTAGGTCTCCATTTCCCCCAACTTTTGGAAGCAAAGCTCCCACTAGGAAAATAAATTGGTGCCATGTATTTTCAGAGGTCTGTTCATCCTAAGTATGACATCATCCATATTTTCTGCAGCCACCCGTCCCTCTTGTGCCTTTCTGCTCGTCCTTCACATAACCTACTTTAGAAAACAGGGCTCTATTGTACAGTCCTTGGGAACGCTGCCTCTTCACCAGTCTCAGCCCTGGGACTTCTCTGGTCCTGACAGCGAAACAAAGGAGAAAATCCTAAACAGGCACAAAACCCATGGCATTGTCAGCAAAATCTAAAGGTGTATTAGGAAAGACAGTAAGGACTCTACTTAAATTCGACTCTTGAGTTTTCAAATTACACATAAGTTGGGATTCTGCACTTTTGGTTAGTTGAACTGCTGTTGCTAACACATCCACAGTGATGGTACAAGTAATAGGATACAGCTATATCAGTGTTAACAGATTTGAGACCCGATATTGGTCACTTTTGATTGTTGCATGCCATGTATCAGAACTTTAGCATGGGAACTGGTATGTATTTTCAACGGGTGTGTGCAGGTCTTGGGTTCCAGACTGTGCCTGCAGTCATCCCAGTAGCCTGTACAAGTTGGCGTCTGACTGAAAGCCTGGAGAGTCAATATCATAGGAAAAATCAGATTGAAAAGGATCTCACGTGATTATATTCCAAACTCTTCCTTGTAAATTCAGGCCGTTCCTTGTAAATTCAAGTGGAGTTGAATATTTGGGCACAAAGAACACTTTTTTGAGTAAATTCTATTAATGTAGTTGAGGAATAGTACACGCAGATCACACTGGCCTTAAGCAAACGCTTGAAGCCCATGCTAAAATAAGTTGAAGGACTGCCCATATCTGCCATTTCTTGCATTAATTGCAAAAAACCCCTGATTTTGTTGATCATGTAATACTTCTGTATCATTGTTCTCATTTTTTGTGCAGTTTCGTGTCCAGTTGCTGGAATAACCCAAGAAAATATGTTGTGACATTTCAAGAATAAACAAAGCAGAAGGAAAGAAAACTGTTTTCAAATTGTGTGCATTTTGCCTCCTTCGTGGACCTGTGCTAGAATTAGCTAGGGCTGCATCTCATAGCTAGCACCAGATTCCAGAATTGCCCATAAGAATGCTTCTCATTATTATTATTGTAAATTCAATTTACTGAGGCAGGTTTGATCATTTCCTGTATACAAGTGAGGTACTTCGCGTGCCTGAACCAAGCTTACATTTTGGCTAGTTTTTAACAAGAGCTCTCGAAAAGAGCATGGAGGAAGACGACAAAGTGGTGATGGCAGCAGTGCAATGAGTTCTGGACTGCAAAAGCAGAATGTAGGCAGGCAGCTCCATGGCTGGCAAAGTGAAGCCAGGGCTGAGCTGGGATATCAGCACACATCATCCCAGAATACTGTTGCTTGTATGACATGTCAGTTGTAGGTTTGGTTTTGAGAAGCGTTTCTCTTCCATCGAAGAAACTTTCATTGAACTATATGCAAGTATTCAGCGGCAACTAGGTAGTTAATATGAGGATGCAAAATGGGTTAGTTGGGGTTTTTTGTTTGCTCTACCATGAGGTCTTGAAATCTTTCAGCAGCCATAACTACTATCTTGTGATACCATTTGTTTTCACTACTTTCAGTTTCACCGGTAGAGGAAAGCTCTTTAAAAGCGAAGCATAGGATTCCCACAGTGTCTTTCTGTTTCCAAGGTTTGGTGTGGATGAATTGCTGCACTGAAGAATGATTAATCACTAGCTGGGAGGTGGAACAAGAGTGGCTGGCATAGCAGACAGAAGCAAAATTGTCTTCTGGACACCCAGATGAATGGGCTGTGTCTGGAGGAGCAGTGGCAGTGTCTGTCTTGTTTTCATGTCATGAGTTGTGTCTCCCTTTTGACTTCATCCCAAGTTCTAGTAGATGGTTTTCAGGTCACGAGGGAAACTAATGCAGCTTTTGCAGTCATTGTAATTGATTCTTGCTTTGCAGAAATGGTATTTAAAGGGTAACAGTGGTATTTACTAGTCATTCCACAGAACATCTTGTATTTCATTTCATCCTCAGTTGAAACTGTTGCTGGACTAATAAATGTAACAGTTTGTAAATGACTTCTCTAGTATTTCACGTGTAGTCATTTCCGTCCTTGCACGAGTTGCATGCTAAAGGAGCTGTGCGTGGTGCGGGTTCTGTTCAGAGAAGAACCATTTCTAAATGGCATCCCTGCAGTATTTCTTACATGACCATGTTTGTGTTTCTTACTCAGAGCTGAAAGGTTCGTGCATGTGTTACATGGATAAAACTATTTGGTGCCCTGTAATAACACAGCAGTGATTTTGGAACTTTGTATTGCATAATACATTTCCCTTGAAGTGGGTAGTTTTCTTTTCAGCTTTCTGCACAGCCAAGACTTGAAAGAAACCCTCCATCAAAGTGTAACTATCAATACAAGTAGGTTGAAAGCTAGTTCTAGTTGTGCTTTAAATATAGTAATTGGGGATATTTAGACTGAATGTGTCCCCTTAATGTGGAGCAAGAGTGGTAGAGGGGCAGCTCTTTAAGCCCCTGATCTGCCTAGAAGAAAACTGTCCTCAGTGCAGAGACTAGAAAGCAATCTTAGGGATGCCTTTAGAGGACAGCGCACAAGCCCTAAGTAGGGTAGCTGTTGAGGGGAAAAAAAAGATTTATTCCTGGGTAAGACTTCTGCATGCTGTAGAGCTTCAGGGAAATGCTTGTAATCAAACCCTACTGAGACCACAGAGCAGGGCAGGGGAGGGAAACCCAAAGGGGAGGTGGTGTTCTCCGGTAGTCAGCAATGAGAGGAGACCAGAGCTTAGCCTGTTGTGCTAGACATCTGTGCTGCAACAAGAAAATTGCTCTGGATTGTAAATGTGTACCTTTTAAACATAAAACCAACCCTGCCCACCAAGTCTGCCTGAGCCAAACTTACGGCACTTCACTTCCTTACGTACCTAAGGTAATGGCTGCGTAACAGCTCTGATGTCTTCCCTTGTGAAATGCAGTATTGCAGCTTGCCATACTTAGTGTTGGGTGATGTGTCAAACTCCTTGATTTAAAAACCGTTCAGGGTGTAATTAGCTGTGTTTGCAATAATCTAGTACTAGCTGTCAAAAGAAACGGGTCTGAACATCTTGCCTTTGCTAGTCTTTCCTACCTGCTCCCAGCCTCCACCGTAACACTTTCTCGTCTGTAGAAGAAAAGTTTATCCAACAAGTGATGCATGTTTGCATGTATATGTGTAGCACAAATACACAAACTTGATTCTGCACTTGTCTTTTTTACTTTTCTATGCGTTTTTTGTTCCATACCATTTAGTTTATTTCAATGCAGCATACTCAGGCATCGAACACTGCATCTGCTTTGTTAGATTTTTGTAGTGGTTTGCATTTTTAAGTGAGAGCTGTGGGGATCTATATAGATTCTTTGTTATGCATATGAGCACATTATGCAGGCTTGCTTTATTCTGTCTCCATGAGGCTTGCTTTAAGTGTTTTCTGTCTTTTGCTTTTTGTGCTATGGGTTAAATCACATACGTGATGCTTTTGTTTTGGTTCTGTGGACAGGTGACTCCCAAACTCTGAGACCCGTCATAATCTCCCTGTGAACAATGTCATTATGGATACTTGTATGAATACATTTTTTACTATAATTTTATATGCTTTGTGTCTCTGAGCAAAAATTCAATTGAAATATTCTTGGAGATCAAGCACAATGTTTTGTTGATATTGCTATGATGGATTTGCATTCTTATTTCATCAAATTAATACACTTAATACGATAATACTGAGGTCTTCAAGTATTTGGTGCCAGATACTTCTGTGTCTCTCTTTTCCAAGAGTATTTTGGCAAGCAGACTTGAGCCTTTGCTATTTAAATAACTTCTCATAGTAACTTGTAGGTATCTGTCACATTGTAAAAACACTTGGTTGATTCTGAGGGAAAACAGTGGGAAGCACTGAGGGAGACAATTTTTTAGGACCCATAATGATGGTGAAATTCTGATTTAGCCTGACCTCTACTGGGTAAGTTTTGGACTTGACCATTCCTCTCTACCCAAACAACCCAGCTCTCCCTTTCTGCTGACTATGACCTGCCCATGACCAGAGATTCAAGTTTTGGCTCTGCAAGCACAGAGACTTCACCAAAGTTCACATGCCTGGTGTGCAGCTGAAGAGGAAATGCTAATTTACTCTTACTGTAATTATTTGTACTGTAGTTGGGTACCTGTTGTGCTGGGCACAGAAAATAAAGGATTGTAAGTGCCATGAAGCCTTAAGTGCTAAACAATGTACTCAAAGAGAAGTAAGATGCAAAAAGAGATAGAGATGCAAAATACATGCAGAGTAAAATATTCTCCTGTGTTTTATACTGCCAGTAAATTCTTTGCTGCATTATTATTTCCCTGACAGAATCCAGATTAGTAACTATTAGTGACTATAGTTTGCAAGAGAGACCTCAGTTTGGAATTGGGGAGTGTGGAACAAATCATCTTTTAGGAGCTTTTATTCCTTTTTTTATTTTTTCAGCAGAGCCGTTACCTTCCTTATCCTTGGTGGTTATGTGCAAAACAGCTGAATTAAAAACAACTTCCATAAATGATGCATAAATAATTCAGTTAGTTTAAAAAATATCAACAAGAAAAAAAGAGGAGCGATTCTTAACCTTCTGTCATTGAGCCATTGTCTGATAATGAGAACCTGTGTGTGTATGTTAGGGAGTATGTATATAAATGGAGAAAACTGTTGGTAAGATAGACGGAGCCTGTCTATTCTGAAATGAGTAGTCCTGTCAGCAGCAAGGATGGAGTATGTTTTTTTAGCATGTAGGTCACTTTTCTTCGTAGTTTGATGTTAATCTCTGTTTTCCTAGAACACTGGGAAAGTAGAAGGAAAAACTGGGAATTGTCTGCCAGAATTTCCCAGAATAGCTAGAACTGTCTTACCACAGTGGCTAGTGAAGTCCTCCACCATGTCTGCAAGGCTAGGCTCAGTAATGTTTGCCTGGTGATCTTCAAGACAGAGCTATGTTGCAGACCTGCTACCTGTCATCACTGGGGCTGGGAAAAGGGAAAAAATGGAAATGTGGGGTACCATATTCTCACATGTCAGCTTGAGTTGGCTGAGCAGTGCTGCAAGGGAAATGGTGTGCATACGCTGTTGTGGCACACGTTCAATATGGATCACTGTGCTGGGTGCTGGGGATGTAAGTGATACTTGTTTTATGGGGTTTTAAGGAACTTTGAGAACTTGTTAAAAGCTGTGACTGTAACTTGCTGATCTTTTCTTTCTTTGCTGAGCACTGACACCCATAGACTGTGAAACTAACCCGATGTGTTAACAAGGCAAAAACCTGGGAGGAAAAAAAATTGTTAAAACTTTTGAGGTCATTCAGTTGTATTGTGCTTGAAATAGGTAAAAAAAGGATGTCCTAGTGCATGGGAAAATAGGGCTTCTCATTTCTAACTAAGCTTATACTCCTCATGTGGGAGGAGTATAGGCCCTGGTATGAGGAGCATAGGTTTTGTGGAGGTAAAGTGTAATATCTGGGTATATATTCACAGGAGACATTATTTGTTGCCTGTGTAACTAAATGTATAACAAGAAATGGAGATTGGTAACCCATGGAGGCAACCACTGGAAAATTAATCTACCTGGGGTCTCATAAACTGTCTTGAGCTTCTTCTTAATGAACAGTTCTCAGGTGATACATGCCTAGACTGGGAGAGATTATGGGTAGATATTAACAGGATGTTGAGCTAATCACTGACACAGAGCTGGTTTCCCTTCTTTCTTCACTTTGAACCTTAATTACATCCTGAGAACGGAGAGTGAACCAAGGAAGAAAAAAAACCCAACCCAAACAAAACCCCAACCCAAAAAGGAGTTCTTAGGGACTGATTTTGGATAGCAAGTTACGGGGTCGAAGTGAGGATGCTGCTGCCTGGAAGGTATTCTGACTCCTGCAGTAACCTGGGTAGAAATCCTTCCTCTCTGCACCATGTTGTCCCATGATTGGAAGTGCCAAGCAGCATTCGGAGACTGTGGATTCCACCCCGCTTCTAGTCCTGCCATCTCCCAGGCCAGCAGCCCAGGGCTGTATCCAAATAGATGCCTGGAAAATGTGTTCAGGATGCTCAGCCTGTTCAGCGCTGTAGGCCAGCCTAGGGCTCCTGCTGTGGTTTTCACATGTCATCCCCCAAGGGCCATCCCTTCATTTCCCATGGTCCGGTAAAGAGCTTGTTAGTTTTGTCTTACTGGTCTGGGTAGCCAACGAGACTGTTGTGCTTATGTTTGATTGCTTGTAGGTCTCCCCTAGTCATAGACTTGTCCAGTTTTTCTTTGGAGGAAAAGCATTTTCCAGACACCTTCTGCTTTAAATGTTAGTGCTTCGTAATGCATGGTGTTAGCATCTACTGGGATACATCCATTTCCCTAATGCGGCAGACTTTTTTTCTCTCAGGAATTTAAAAATGGCCGCTTTGTCTCTTTTTTCCTCTTTATAACTCTTCAGATATGTATCCCTTCCCAACCCCACCCCCCCATCTTCCCTCATTCTGGAAGAGCATTTCCCCTTTCTCATTATATCATATGTGCTCTTTTGCTCTGCCCCCACCCCCCACATCCTTCCAGGCAGGATAGAGTACCTTTCTAATCACACGTGCTTTTTATCTTCTTTCTGAATCTTAAGCAAAGCCTTTCTGATCTCTGTGTGTGTGCTGGAGCTGAACACGCCAGGATCGGGACAGGGTGAAGCTGAAAGCAAAATCACTGAAACAATGATTGAGAATCGTCTTGAAAGCAAAAAGTTAACTTTGTGATTCATTATCTTTTTACAAGAGCTAGAAGGTTCTTTCCGTGTTTGTATGTTTAAAGTGCTTGCATTTTGAATGAGCACAGGAGGTTTATCTGAAGAGGTAAGGTACTGGGTTGAGAGTTTTAAGTGCACTGTTTGAGCACATTCATGTGTTTTGGAGTGTGGCATTTGTCAGTTTGTCACATCAGAACATTTAAATTGTTCTCTTTTGGGGTTTTTTTGTTTGGCTTTGGGGTGTTTCTTCTTTCTCTTTTTAAGAGAGTGCAGAGAGAGTAGACAGAGAATCAGGATAATGGCTTTAACAAATGGAAATAGTTCGTGTGAATAACTCCACAAGCAGTTCTCGTTCAGGCATTATTAGAAACACATTTTAAATCACTTTCACCCATACAGTTTTGTGTGCATCCTTTGGGTATGTAATAGAAGGTGGCACAAAATAAACTCCTCTCAAGAGGCTGCATGGCTTCATCCATGGTATCCCTGAAAGATGGTAATTTTCTTTCTCCCTTTTTTTTTTCTTTCAACATGCTCGGAATCTACCTGGATTTTTGTGGCTGCCCTCTACAAGGTATGAGATCCAGTTAGCTAAAGTAGAAGTTCAGGATGAAGTTTCTAGATAAAATCCTTTTCTGCCTCTTTAAGTTTGTCTGTGTCTTAGTTTACTGCACTTTCAGAAAGTTGGTGCTACTTTTTAATGGACATTTTATTTTTTTCAGTTAATAGCTGGTTAATGAATAGCCCTGACTGTTAGAAGAATGATGCATCCAATACAGCAGAAGCATGGGGACATTCCCAGTGGTATGTCTGCCTTGTTTTGTGAGACACTATCCATCATTAAATTTCCATTTAGAACAGCTGGTGTTAGGTGCTTATCTTTGTGGGAGGCAATAAGAATGTTCTAGGACTTTCTCATTCACATCTTGGTTATAGATAATTAATATTAAATGATGCTATTAAGGGTCTGGGCTTCAATAAGAGACTGTAAAAAGACTCAAATAATCTATATTCTTGACCACAACGTTCAGGCATAAGATCACAGAGATGACAGACAAATGCCTGAATGTTGTGTCCAGGCTTCAAGAACCTGTCCACTAGTTAGAACCTCTTTTGACAATGCTTGGTTATTATTGCCGTTTGATATGTTCACTAGCAGTGAGAAAATGCTGGCTTTTCATGGGCTTGAAGTGTTTATGAGCTTTAAGGCAGAACTACAGCAGATCTTTAAAACAGTCATGGAGTTTTTGCAATGCAACAACCAAAATTCATTTTTCCAGAGTATTCTTGTAGGTGTTAGAAATTGGTGACACAATGTTTTCTTAGCATGATCTGTTCACTTAAAGGAAGGTTACTCTTTCTGATCCCTTGAACATCAAAGTAGGAACAAACTGAGGGCTGGCAGTCCCTTCCTGTAGAAATGCTTGGTCAGGCACTCCAAATCTTACTCCCAGGAGCAAATTATCTGTTCCTGAGAGTCCCTCCTCACTCAAGTTGCTTAATCTGCAGCCTTGTACCAAGTCTCAGCCTGACCTGAAAAACCCTGCTAGCTCCGCATTCTTACAGCAGCAAGCCTGGGCTGCTAAGCTTGACAGTGTCCCTCTGAGCTGATAAGCAACTCTCAAGGCGGGGAGGATGAAATCACGCTCTAAACAACTTCCCTGTTCTTGTTCCTTTGCTTGGGGCTTGTCTTTATCACTTCAGAATCAAGATTTGAAATTAAAAATAAACATTTCCAAAGCAGTCCTGCTGCCCTGCAGGGGTTTGCCTTAATGCTTGCTCCTTTGTAGCCTGTCTTCCAGGTATTCAGATGCTTCTCCAGGTAACATTCCCACCGCTTGCCTTCTGGTAGGGGCCTGAATCTGAAGAGTGGGGTCTGAGTCCCATCTCTTGCTGCTGCTGCAGGTGACTCTTAAACCTTTTCACAAATAACCCCGGATGCATTTTAAAACCAGATTTTGTCCCTGTTAGTCCCGTTAGAAGGCTGGGCCGTTACCCTGCTGCTGTCCCTTGCTAGCAGTCTTGGTCTCAGAAAGTTGTCTGAATTTTCTGTTTGCTGAACCAACACTGTTTTCTAGGTGATGCATGGTGAGTGTCTCCCCAGCACTGGCTGGCTTTGATCTTTACTGTCCTTGCTGCCTAAAGGTGTCGCTTAGCATAAAAAAGTGGTCAACTTCTGTGGTGCAAAATGAGATGGTTTTTAAGTTTTACATTTTAGATTAGAAGAATTATAGAGACAGTCATTTGCTTTAGATGCTGGGTTAGTCTTTGGAAAGAATCCTTTCTACACATTATCAGCTGTTTCCTTTTAGTTTCTTTTCAGTTTGTTTTCTCTGTGAGTGTGATGGACAAGATCTCTGTCGCAGACTTAAAATATTCCTGTTTTCTTTCTGAAACATTTCTTCAAGCTCTTTTTAATTTTTTTGCATGCATGAAGTGCTTAATGCCCTCAATCTGCATGAAAATGTTTTGTATGTAACTCTAAAAGCTCCCTTAGGACTGTAGACTTTTTTAAAATGGAACAATTTAAACATTTTCCACACAAATGGGCATGTGGGGCAAATGTCATTATAAAAATTGTAAGAATATTTGTTATATATTTTCACTGTTTTCTGGTTGTTCTTTTTTTTTTTTTTTTCCCTCTTTGTTTTTCTTTAAGACCTGCCTCTCTAGTCATGGTGGAAATTACAAGTCAAATAGAGTCAGCATGATTTCTGTTACTGGCAGAGAAGTAAAGAGTTGGTAAGGCTGGGAAGTTATATGTTACTAAGAAAGATAAACAATAGACGGTCTTCTCTGCTTCAGTCAACATGGTGCAGGTGTTGAGGCTGATGTAATGGTGTTGCTGCTTTCCTACTCCGAGTTGTACATACATATTTATAAACACATGCAAATCAATCGAGTATTGCGTTTGTGAGTTGAATTAACAAAACAGGGGTTGAGCTGCAGAACAAGTCAAAAACGCTTCAAGTTCAAATCCTGCTCAGACTGAATGGAAATTTTCATTTGAAACTAATGCGTTAAGATTCTCAAGTTGCGCATGAGGAAATACATGATACTGGATATTCTTGTAAGGACATATGTTGAAACTTGCGTTGTAAAACTTGAGGCTTACGTATGGTTGACTAGCAGACAGAAGCTCTATTTTGTGGAGGTTTTTGGATTCTAAGGAAATTGTTTTCTGATTTGAAACAGAGCTCCAGAGTACTCAAATTTCATGTGGGAGAAAATCCTAAACCAAGTATTTTTAGGGCAGATGAAATACTTAATTCCAGCAGGATCAGACTGTTTTGTTTCAAATCTGACTGTTTAAATGTTTTAAATATTGTTCCACCTAATGCAGCCTTTCAGAACAAACTAATTTGAAGTGAAAGAACAAAACACTTCATGTAGGAATGCAGTAACAGGAAGTTCTGACATTTGTCAAAATATTTCTCCCTCTCTCCGAAGTGAGTATTTCACAATATAAGTATGGTTTTCTGGTACATTTGAATATCAGTGGAATTGTATTCTACACAGTAGGACATTGTTCATGTGAAGCCATTCTTTGTGACTGTGTGTCGTCTGTCGTTTTGGGGAGATAACTCCAGCAGCTGGGTGGAGAAATGCGGGATTCTGCCTGTCTTCTCCTGCATGTTATTTTCCACTTGAATGGCTGGTATCTGATGTCTAATAGACCATATTCCTTAGGAAGCTCATTTATAGCTTGTGATGGTTTTTAACAGATTCTTGGTACTTCTGATGAAAATGGGTACATGCTGTCTCTGTCAGAACAGCACTATTTTTAACACGTTTTTGGAATGGGTGCTTGCTACTTAGATCCTTGTTTATTCCAGCTATGTGTCCTTATTTTTTTCAAGTCTCAGTGGTCTATTGAATATGACAAACTATGCTTGCTTTTGCAAACTCTGCTGGTAGGCCTAAACGTAGATGCTATTAAACCAGATGATTTTAGTAAGCCTTTTTAAAACACTGAAAATTCCAGCTGTTACGTGGACTTGCTCGCAGACTGGTGACTGTCATTTTTGTGGTGAGTACTCATCTTGCAATGCAGTTTAATGATGACTGACCAGTTCTTACATACAACTAGTGACCTCCAGAGCAGGATGTCCTGCTTCTCCATACCTGCATTGCTTGCAGGCTACTGCCTCCTACTTTGCTCTGGGATGAGGCCTCTTCTGTCCTAACAGGGCATCCAGTCAGGGTTTGGCATAAAACATTCAGTGTTTTTTGGCAGGACTAACCTTCTGCTGGGTTAGCTCCCTAAACTAACTTATGCGAGAGGATCAACCGTAAATGCTGGCAATCCTGGAATGGGTGAGGAAAGCAATGGTTAGTCTTTAGATTGGTTAGATCTATTGTGCAGTTAGGCATCTATGAATACTTTGGCAAAGGATGACTTGTCTGTGTGAAGACTTACAGTTTCCTATGAATAAAGGAGAAATAACTCAAAATACCACCAGCTTGGTGATGGATTCCTCATGCCATCTGAAGTAGCAGTGGTGACATCCGGTCAACAGCATTTTCAGTATTAGTCCAGAGGATTTAGCTGAAAATAGATGTTAGCAATGGCTTTGTTTTCCACTGTAGGTCAGGCTGGGATAGGTTGGTCTTACTGAGGCTTACCCTAATGGTACCTGTTGGCAGTGCAGCTGAACAAGGGTTGAGTGCTGTGAGCTGATTTTGAGCACGCAGTTCAGCTTTATTGTCTCCAGAGCTCTTGAGGAGAGTTTGGTTCTGGTTCCACTGCTAGCTTAGATGTTTTGCCTGTTAAAAGCACTTGATTTCCTAGTAAGGTTTTAAGCACAGACAAGAGTATATAATTTCTTAATTTCTAATGTATGCATCTGACATGAGTGTTTCAGTGGCAATATGGGTATACATGGAGGGTTTTATTACCTGTTTAATACTATCTTTGTTATACATGGAAGATTTCTGGCATGGGAGAGACTAATATATGCATCTGACATGAGTGTTTCAGTGGCAATATGGGTATACATGGAGGGTTTTATTACCTGTTTAATACTATCTTTGTTATACATGGAAGATTTCTGGCATGGGAGAGACCATTTTGCATAAACTATACAGTAAGGCTTTCCAGATGCTTAGATTTAAAAAAATAAATGAAAAAAAAAAAAAGAAGGCCAAACATATGTCTAGGATATGCTAAGTACTAGGGGCTGTAAGCACAACTTCATTTTATTTAGGCAGACCAAAGCTAACTCTGACCTAGAGTCAGCTCTGTTAACGTAAGCAGTGTGACTGCTGTGCCAGTGTTCAACACAGACTATTTGAACAGCAACAACAAAGACCTTTGTGAATGGTCAGGGAGTTAGGCCACAAGGGTAGTGTGAAGCTGACCCAGGCACATTTCCATCAGCTACCCTTGGCTTTTGAGTTCAAAGCTGTTTTCCTAATGACACCTAAATGGTGCCATTTAGGGACTGCTGAGAATGAGCCTGCAGGAATGAGGTGTGCTGGACCTGGCCTGAAGCTTTTCCTGGTGGCTGGAAGAATTCAAGTGTGCTGTTTGAGGGTTTCCTCCTGGAGTTCTTACTGGTCAGTGCAGGGCCTCAGATTTGGTTCTTGCTGTAACTAGTTTGCTTGATGATCATTTGTTAGTTCAGTTCAGGTTGACATTTTTGAATGTCCATCTGAGAGAGGTGGGAAGTTGGAAAAAATTGAGTTCCTAGCCTAGTTTAATCTTTGCCATAATCTTTTCTTTCTAGCAGTGAAGGGGAAAAGCACAAAAACATCGGTAAACTTACAGCAAAAATCCAGAATCTTAGTATCTGGGCAAATCCTGTATGTTGAAAGTAGTAGTTAGATCATTCCAGGCTTCCAGTGAACAGAAACTGTGTGGAGAAAGCTAAGGAATCCTTTGCTTTCAGATACTGCAGAAATATGTGAGCACCAGATTTTTTTTTCTGATTTCCTTTAAATACAAACAAGAGATGCCAATAGAAATGGCGGTTTTGATTGTAGGCTTATCACCCTTAAGCTCATAGTTGTGGCACATCTTCTATGGATTGTGCAATTTGGTTGAGCAGTTGCTAGTTTAGCTGTAAGCTATTGTCAGTCATCTTGTCCTTCCTGGTTGTTCGCCAGGTTCTTCTTCCTGTACTTGAGGAAAAAGGAAATCATGAATGTTTAGTAACTGAAGGTACTTGGTTGGCCCAAAGCCAAATACCAAAACTGATAAAATCATTATGAGCCTTTTTTTTTTCTTTTTCTATTTTCTTTCCCTTCCAAAGGAACCTTTTAAATAGGAGTAATAGCTAAATAGGATAAATATGTAAAGCTGAAGATCACAAGGAGAAAGTGATCTCATGCTTCCATGGCCTCATAGATTGTATCTGAAACACGTAGGCTCTGTCTGAACTAGGCTGTGAACTCCTTGGGGCAGGGACGACATTCTTCAGATCTTCTAAAATGCCAGACACTGCTGATCTCACCCAGTAAAGAACCATTTCCTCATAACCAGCTAGTAGAGGAAGTCATGGGCTTCAGTGGCATTAGTGAAGGGAGGGTGATTGCCAGCATTTGAAGGTCTCAGAGATTAATGGCAAACAGCAAAGCCAAAGCAATAGTGTGGGAAATTGCTGTATGGGCAAGAATATTCTTTGGAGCCAGTATGGTGGTATGCCTCTTAAAAACCTTCATGCTGCCTTTGCTTGTAGCTTCTGTGCTGAGCCTTGGCCTGGGATTTCCTGTATGACAGAAGTTGCATGACCATAGGAATTGCCTGCTGTTGCTTTTTATACTGTCTAGCATAGGTAAATTTGATTTAGAGAGGATTTTTTTTGGGTTTGGGTCTTTTCGTTTGTTTGCTTTTTCAGCCATTTGTTAAGAATGAAAGGGCCATGCCAGTGGTCTTATAGATTGTGTGTGCATTTCCAGTGTGTAGTTGCAGGGTGAGGGAGATCCTAGCACCTGTGCTGCCATGCAGCAGTTCTCAGTCTTGCTTAGCGGTGGCAGTAGCCTTTCAAAATTGGTATTACTCTGCTGTGTTACTTTCTTAATCTTTTTTTCCATTGCTCAATCAGCAGGTTTCCATTTCTTTCAAGTTAGCCAGCTCCAGTAATGGGTTGCATGTCAAAGTATGGAATAAAAGCATTTGTGCAGCTTCCTTAAGTAATTCAAATTGTGAGTGAGCTCATAAAGGGAAGAACATTGAAATTCAGTCTGAATAGGTGGTTAATTGGCTGCTAGTCTGATCTCAGCTTCCCTTGTGCCTGAATACTGGAGAAGGATGAGGTCATGGTGCTGATTCTTGACCACAGCATGCTGCAGACCTCCCGTGTCTTACCAGGGCTTGCATCAGCTGCTTTCCAAACACCGAGTTACTGTGACACAAATACTGCTTTGGCTTTCTCCTAAACATCTATCAGCTTGGTCTGATTGGGCTGTATATCTTGCCTGGTGCCTGTGGACGATGAGACACGCCAGCCCTCAACATCAAGAAGCCCATTTACACTTGTGAAGAAAGCCTTTGGCCCAGGTTCAGAGCAAAGTTCAAATTCATCCACAGGGTCCACAGCAGGCACCTTCTGTTACCCTGCGATTTGCCTTTATCAACCAATTCTCCTACTTGATTTTAGTGGGTTTTTTTTTTTTTTTTTTTTTTTGTTTGTTTTTTTGTTTTTTAAGGCTGTATAGTCAGACAGTGTTTAGTAAGTGGAAGCAAGAAAGATGGAAACTGCGGTTTGGTTTAGCTTTCTGATACACTCTACAGCTTCAGTTTTCAGCATGCATGCTGGTCACTATTTTTACAAAGCAGGTTTGGGTCATGAAACCTCCTACATCTATTCAAAATAGAGCTAGTGATCTTTCTACCCTTGTTCAGAACCACTTCCTTTATGGTTGTCTTTTTAGGTGATAACTTCTTTTTTTTAAACAGTGGAAAAGAAAATCAGCCCAAATTTCTGTTCAAGTTTAGATTCTACTGCAGTAGCTCCAGAGGGGGGAGTATTTTGCTGTGGTCCGTTTTACCTTCGTAAACGTTAAAAGCAAAGCAACAAAAACCTTTGATCAGTTATGAAGCCATGTACAGTTAAATAGTTGCATAAAATCCTTGAGGGGTTTAACCATTTGAAGAAAGGGGTGGGTTTAGTTGCAGTGGCTGTTCAGATTTACTTACGGCATCAGCAGCACATGTCCCATCATGCTGCCGCCCTCAGGGAGGCAAAGGGGGTTTTGTGCCTTGACCACTTTTCTGGGGTTACCAAGCCCCTGCCGTGCCCTCACTTCAGGTGTGAAGGCTTCTCATGAGGACAGAGTGCTGATACAGGAGTTGGATGCAAATCTGCTTTACCACCATGTAAAATCCCCAGCCTCAAACGAAGACACAAAGAAACCCCTCAAACGCAAGCCCACAGAAACTAATAAACAGAAAAAAGTCTTTTACTTCTGTTTCTGGGCTCCACCTGGCTGGGATCTAGGTGGTTCCTGAGGTAGCAGCAGCACACAGACGAGCGTGTCCTGCATCCAAAATGGCAGGGGTGCAGGAAAACCACTGCCCCCGGTTTGGTTGTGTAGTGCGGAGGTGGCGGTAACAGCGCATCTCCGAACTAGGTGCGTACCCTTTTCTCCCTTGTTTCGGGGCCCTGATCCCTCGCCAGGTCTTCTGTAAGAGTTGGGAAGGGAGGTGGTGGGACAGGCCCCGCACAGTGCCGCTACGCGTTGCCATGGCGACGTGCTGC
>NW_009941337.1:42717-46176 GCF_000696875.1 Nestor notabilis | reverse complement strand
GTGACCAGATGAGTTCGGCGGCGTCATCAGCTGGCAACAAACCAGCACTACAGACCGTCCCTCCTGCCCTGAGAGACTGTTACAAGAGATGGAGCCTGACATCATGGACTGGATGAACTCAGCAGCTTTATAGGGATTGGTCCATGGACTAAGGAATGATAACTTTCTCTTTGTGTGTGGGTGTGGGTGTATATATACATATGAGACAAAAGTGATGGCATATTGAAAAATGTGGGACGTGAGCATGTGAATGGTATGGAATAAGGGGTGGATACTGTCCTGGGTTCAGCTGTAGCAGTCATTTTTCTCCTTCTTAGTAGCTGGTGCAGTGCTGTGTTTTTGCCTTTCAGCCTGGGAACAATGCTGATAACACTGATGGTTTTAGTTGTTGCTCAGTAGTGTTTATTCTGATCAAGGACTTTCTCAGTCTCATGCTCTGCAGGAAGGAGCGGAAGTCGGGAGGAATCAGAGACAGCACGCCTGACCTAAAATAGCCAAAGGGGTATTCCATGCCACAGCACATCATGCCCAGAATATAAACTGGGGGGAGTTACCCAGAAAGCTGAGATCACTGCTTGTTTCAGGCTGGGTATCAGTTGGCAAGTGGTGAGCAATTGTACCCTCTCCCCTTGTTATTTCCCTTATCATTATTAGTATTGGTGGTAGCCGTAGTGGTTTGTATTATACCTTAGTTACTGAACTGTTCTTATCTCAACCCATGGGAGTTATATTCTTTTAATTCTCCACCCCATCCCTCCGGAAGCAGGGGAAGGAAGAAGGGAGGGGAGTGAGCAAGTGGCTGCATGGTTCCAAGTTACCGGCTAGCCTTAAACCATGACACTTGGTTTTTTTGAACAGTTTTGATGTTTACTTTTGATACCAAGTGCCTTTTTTGGGCACTTGTACAAATATCAAAAATGGCAATCCAATTTCTAGATTAATATTGATTACATTGTGTAATTAGCTGTGATCTGAACTTGACAGAGAAATTAAAAAAAAAAAGTAAAATACCTGCTATGGCATAGAAAATGGATGAAGCTTTGATTTACCCATAATTTTAACTGTTTTAAAAAAAATCCCAGAGTTTTCCAGATGCAGCCAATCTTATTTGGAGAGAAGAATAAATTGAAATGAATAGATATTTGAGAAAACGCATCTCCAAAGCAGTAATGCTGAAAACAAAGAAAAATACCTTCTAGGAGCAAAGAAGGTGACCTGGAATGCTTTTATATTGATCTTGATTAAGTTTTTAAACTTGTGTTCACAGTTACAGCAGTGAAGACCATCTTCAAAATGGCCCAAAGTTCTTGGAAAAGAAGCAGAAGAAGCTGAAGATTGAGCCATCACTCATCTTTAATAGCAGACTGACAATAAATTGAATTTAATTTCCCTTTAGCCACACTTTTTTCCTTCACATTTTATTGTAAGCCTTAATATTTTTTAACTTTCAGTTTACACCTATAATCTGGAAAATGGTTTTGGTTAGTGCTTTTATTAGACTGAGATAAAATGGCTGTTAGTACACTGAAAAGAAAATGTCCACTGTGGTGAAAGTATCTCCTGAACTACACGAAAAAAAAGGTTGAAGTTAACATAATAAATACAGATCACAAGGCTGATTAGTGACCTGCTTCTTTTCAGCTTGATTTTTGTCTCCATTTTAATAAAGATTTTCCCAAGTTACTGCTAGTGAGTAAGGAATGAAGCCTGAAGAATCTTTCAACAAATAGTTTAACATTTTAAATTGTCAGTCAGTCAGATTCATGCCATCTTTCTTCTGTAAGAAGAGTAAGGCCTGTTAATGTAGAGATTTAATATTAATTCCTGTTAGTAATTTTTTCTGACTATTTAAGATATGTAACCATCGTAGTGTGGCAAATGTGTATAAAAATTCTTTAATATATTCTTTGGTGTATAGACATCTAATAGAATTATATAATTGGACATATGTTCAAGAAAGTAGGTTAAGGGTACTTACTAACTCAAGGCATGAATCTAGGTAGTAACAGAATAATTACTTGCTAATTGGTATGTGATTACATTTACATTGGCCTGTCACAACTATAAAAGATACCCTAATTGCGTTCCAAAATAATGATGTTACTCCATTGTGTAACCTTCCGCTTCACTGAATGGAAAATAAAACTATTTAATTACTTTGAAATATGATCTTCAGACTCTGGACATTAAAGAAGATGGGTTTTTTTGGAATGGCTATATTTGAAAACAAAACCAAACTAAACCAGATCTATTCCATTCAAAACTAAGTTTGAAAAAAAACCTTACAGTGTAATAAGAGTCTGAAATTAACTTCCTAATTGCAGGATATTTCTGAACTCTTCATTGTATACCATCAGACTATTAAGGGTAATATCTTTTCCATAATGATAGCAATTTAGCGAACATTTATCATTGTATATTTCAACTTACAATATTTTAAGCTACAGTACTAGTCAATTTTAGAATCTAAAAATGGTGCTTCATAGCCCCAGGGAAACCACTTAAGTTAATCTAATGGCATATGGTAACACCTTGGAGAGGTTGAAAAGTGTACACTAAGCATTTTCTGCCTGGGTTCCACTTGTGTTCTCCATCCAAAGCACCAAATGGGAAAGATAGGCAATTCTCTGAGGAGTTGCTTTTATGTTCAAAGTCTAACCTTCACAGTTGCTTTCATCTGTAGACTCAAGGCTAATGGACTTCTGAATTCCAAATAGAGTTGAGAAATACCTGTTTTGCAAAAAAAGAAGACATAGTGATGTGTACAGTTCTTAAAGCTGGAGCTTATAAAAATTAAAAGCTCCTGAATGCCCACATGTGGAAATTACGTTTTTGTTTCCAACCCTGAACTGTAGGAGATATTCAAATAACATTTAAAAACCTCCTTAAGGTTGTCCTGGGTTCAGCTACAGCAGTCATTTTTCTCCTTCTTAATAGCTGGTGCAGTTCTGTGGTTTTGCCATTCAGCCTGGGAACAACGCTGATAACACCGATGGTTTTAGTTGTTGCTAAGTAATGTTTACTCTGACCAAGGACTTTCTCAGTCTCATGCTCTGCCAGAGAGGAGGGGAAGCCGGGAGGAAGCAGAGACAGGACACCCGACCCAAACTGGCCAAAGGGGTATTCCATACCACAGCACGTCATGCCCAGTATAGAAACTGGGGGGAGTTACCCGGAAGGCCCAGATCGCTGCTCGGGTCGGGCTGGGTATCGGTCGGCGGGGGGGGAGAGGGTGTGTCCTCTCCCCTTGTTATTCCTCTTATCATTATTATTGGTAGCAGTAGTGGTTTGTATTATACCTTAGTTACTGGAGTGCTGTTATCTCAACCCGTGGGAGTTACATTCCTCTGATTCTCCTCCCCATCCCTCCGGGAGCAGGGGGAGGAAGAAAGGAGGTGGGGGGAGCGAGCGAGCTGCTGTGTGGTTCCAAGTTACTGGCTGGACTTGAATCACGACAAG